>NW_021823350.1:261881-379381 GCF_901001165.1 Salmo trutta | reverse complement strand
ATCGTACCGAAACCGATCTAGAAAAGCACTAATTACCGCAAGTGGACAAAATCAAAGATGATTAAAATCACAGTGAAGGTGCTCCACTGTCTTTCTAGGGGACTGACTGGAGTGTGTAGCTGAACCTCAACGTGAACCATTTGGCACGGAGTCCTTTATCTTCTGGCTGAACCTCAACGTGAACCATTGGGCACGGAGTCCTTTATCTTCTGGCTGAACCTCAACGTGAACCATTGGGCACGGAGTCCTTTATCTTCTGGCTGAACCTCAACGTGAACCATTGGGCACGGAGTCCTTTATCTTCTGGCTGAACCTCAACGTGAACCATTGGGCACGGAGTCCTTTATCTTCTGGCTGAACCTCAACGTGAACCATTGGGCACAGAGTCCTTTATCTTCTGGCTGAACCTCAACGTGAACCATTGGGCACGGAGTCCTTTATCTTCTGGCTGAACCTCAACGTGAACCATTGGGCACGGAGTCCTTTATCTTCTGGCTGAACCTCAACGTGAACCATTGGGCACGGAGTCCTTTATCTTCTGGCTCAACGTGAACCATTGGGTACGGAGTCCTTTATCTTCTGGCTGAACCTCAACGTGAACCATTGGGCACGGTGTCCTTTATCTTCTGGCTGAACCTCAACGTGAACCATTGGGCACGGAGTCCTTTATCTTCTGGCTGAACCTCAACGTGAACCATTGGGCACGGAGTCCTTTATCTTCTGGCTGAACCTCAACGTGAACCATTGGGCACGGAGTCCTTTATCTTCTGGCTGAACCTCAACGTGAACCATTGGGCACGGAGTCCTTTATCTTCTGGCTGAACCTCAACGTGAACCATTGGGCACGGAGTCCTTTATCTTCTGGCTGAACCTCAACGTGAACCATTGGGCACGGAGTCCTTTATCTTCTGGCTGAACCTCAACGTGAACCATTGGGCACGGAGTCCTTTATCTTCTGGCTGAACCTCAACGTGAACCATTGGGCACGGAGTCCTTTATCTTCTGGCTGAACCTCAACGTGAACCATTGGGCACGGAGTCCTTTATCTTCTGGCTGAACCTCAACGTGAACCATTGGGCACGGAGTCCTTTATCTTCTGGCTCAACGTGAACCATTGGGTACGGAGTCCTTTATCTTCTGGCTGAACCTCAACGTGAACCATTGGGTACGGAGTCCTTTATCTTCTGTTTGAACCTCAACGTGAACCATTGGGTACGGAGTCCTTTATCTTCTGGCTGAACCTCAACGTGAACCATTGGGCACGGAGTCCTTTATCTTCTGGCTGAACCTCAACGTGAACCATTGGGCACGGAGTCCTTTATCTTCTGGCTCAACGTGAACCATTGGGTACGGAGTCCTTTATCTTCTGGCTGAACCTCAACGTGAACCATTGGGTACGGAGTCCTTTATCTTCTGTTTGAACCTCAACGTGAACCATTGGGCACGGAGTCCTTTATCTTCTGGCTGAACCTCAACGTGAACCATTGGGCACGGAGTCCTTTATCTTCTGGCTGAACCTCAACGTGAACCATTGGGCACGGAGTCCTTTATCTTCTGGCTGAACCTCAACGTGAACCATTGGGCACAGAGTCCTTTATCTTCTGGCTCAACGTGAACCATTGGGTACGGAGTCCTTTATCTTCTGTTTGAACCTCAACGTGAACCATTGGGCACGGAGTCCTTTATCTTCAGGCTGAACCTCAACGTGAACCATTGGGCACGGAGTCCTTTATCTTCAGGCTGAACGTCAACGTGAACCATTGGGCACGGAGTCCTTTATCTTCTGGCTGAACCTCAACGTGAACCATTGGGCACGGAGTCCTTTATCTTCTGGCTGAACCTCAACGTGAACCATTGGGCACAGAGTCCTTTATCTTCTGGCTGAACCTCAACGTGAACCATTGGGCACGGAGTCCTTTATCTTCTGACCACATGCTGCTGTGTCGGATAGTGATCATTTGGGTCGGCCTGTTTTGGGTAAAATGAGAATTGAGGCGATGCACACCTGCATCCCAACTGCCACTTGTCAATGTTTAAACATTCAGCCTGTGTGTGTGTGTGTGTGCACGTGTCTGGGTGTGTGTACACGTGTCTGGGTGTGTATGTGTATGTATGTGTGTGTGTGTGTGTGTGTGTGTGTGTGTGCACGTGTCTGGGTGTGTATGTGTATGTGTGTGTGTGCACGTGTCTGGGTGTGTGTACATGTGTCTGGATGTGTATGTGTATGTGTGTGTGTGTGTGTGCACGTGTCTGGGTGTGTGTACACGTGTCTGGGTGTGTATGTGTATGTGTGTGTGTGTGTGTGTGCACGTGTCTGGGTGTGTGTACACGTGTCTGGGTGTGTGTTTGTACACGTGTCTGGGTGTGTATGTGTGTGTGTGCACGTGTCTGGGTGCGTGTATGTGTGTGTGTGCGTGTGTGTCTGGGTGTGCGTGTGTGTGTGTGTCTGGGTGTGCGTCTTACTAGATCCATCAGTTTCATCTTCTTACCAGAACAACGATGCCCTCGTGAAGGGGGCCGATTGTTTTCAGGGTTTCTTTCTCGCCGCTTCCGAAGACGTACTCCCACTCCAAACCGCTCTCGATGAAGGTTCTGGACTTGGCATCTCCACTTTTTGCGTTCAATATGAAGCTGCCTGTGACTTGATTCTTAACAGCTGTGAAACACAAAGAAAACCGTCTGATTCACAATGTGTTTTCATCCGTTGGATTGTCTGACAGAACCAGCACAGCAGAAACAGGCCATACAGAGGAGGGGTGATCAACTGTTCCAGCCTGTGTGTGTGTGTGTGTGTGTGTGTGTGTGTATGTGGTTGTGTGTGTGTGTGCACGTGTGTGTGTGTGTGTGTATTCAACTAGAATTCCATGACAATCGTCTTTCATTGGAAACACAACTAGGCTACATGCCATTGCATTCAATTCAAGGAAACTCTAAACTTTTCTATAACAGTAATGAAATTCAAATTCTTACTGAGAGAGCAGAGCAACGATAGAAGTTGGCAGCCATTATATAACATGGTGTCAGGGCTGTGTAAAAGGTCCAATCTGCGATAGCTACTGTTGCTCAGTGTTCATTTCAAATAGAGATCCATATGTATGGTACATGTCATTGAAATTCAAATGACAGATTGTGGCTTTAATGCTAAAGCCTCGTCTCATCGTCTCCCTGTTAGATAATAGATCTTAGAGACAGACAGTGAGAGAAGGATTTGGCTGGTAGCCACGGTGATACTGACTCACGCTGGGCCGCTCACACACACAGAGCTATTGAATACCAGGGGAGTACCACACAGAGCTATTGAATACCAGGGGAGTCCCACCCAGAGCTATTGAATACCAGGGGAGTTCCACACAGAGCTATTGAATACCAGGGGAGTCCCTCACAGAGCTATTGAATACCAGGGGAGTCCCACCCAGAGCTATTGAATACCAGGGGAGTCCAACACACAGAGCTAATGAATACCAGGGGAGTCCAACCCACAGAGCTATTGAATACCAGGGGAGTCCCACACAGACCTAATGAATACCAGGGGAGTCCCACACAGAGCTATTGAATACCAGGGGAGTCCAACACACAGAGCTATTGAATACCAGGGGAGTCCCACACAGAGCTAATGAATACCAGGGGAGTCCCTCACAGAGCTATTGAATACCAGGGGAGTCCCACACAGAGCTATTGAATACCAGGGGAGTACCACACAGAGCTATTGAATACCAGGGGAGTCCCACACAGAGCTATTGAATACCAGGGGAGTCCCACACAGAGCTAATGAATACCAGGGGAGTACCACACAGAGCTATTGAATACCAGGGGAGTACCACACAGAGCTAATGAATACCAGGGGTGTCCCACACAGAGCTATTGAATACCAGGGGAGTACCACACAGAGCTATTGAATACCAGGGGAGTACCACACAGAGCTATTGAATACCAGGGGAGTCCAACACAGAGCTATTGAATACCAGGGGAGTCCCACACAGACCTAATGAATACCAGGGGAGTACCACACAGAGCTATTGAATACCAGGGGAGTCCCACACAGAGCTATTGAATACCAGGGGAGTCCCACACAGAGCTATTGAATACCAGGAGAGTACCACACAGAGCTATTGAATACCAGGGGAGTCCCACACAGAGCTATTGTATACCAGGGGAGTCCCTCACATAGGACCTGATTCCCAGCTGAGATGAACACTCCCCTCACATAGGACCTGATTCCCAGCTGAGATGAACACTCCCCTCACATAGGACCTGATTCCCAGCTGAGATGAACACTCCCCTCACATAGGACCTGATTCCCAGCTGAGATGAACACTCCCCTCACATAGGACCTGATTCCCAGCTGAGATGAACACTCCCCTCACATAGGACCTGATTCCCAGCTGAGATGAACACTCCCCTCACATAGGACCTGATTCCCAGCTGAGATGAACACTCCCCTCACATAGGACCTGATTCCCAGCTGAGTTGAACACAAGCAAATTGCTTACATGTCTTTTTTTTGTAAATGATGAATTGACATCAGTGTGGGTGAAGTGTGTGGAAGTCAGAATATCACTTGTTGACTAACAAAATGGATCGAATTGACCTTTACACTGACCAAAACTAATGTAACATTGAAATGTATTCAAAGAACCATAGGAGGAATTTGTACTCAAGGCCTTGTCCAGCATCATTCCTCAGACAGTCCATTACCGTTAGTTTATATGGAGAGTAACGAGGCAGTGATCACACATATCCATCCAACACCATATGGTATCATGTCTACTGCTCCTATTCACCTGCTGCCCACCCACTCTCCTGTTTATTCTGTCTCTACATTCTGTTAGATAAGCTCTGTACACACACAGAGACACACACACACACACACACACACACACACACACACACACACACACACACACACACACACACACACACACACACACACAGAGAGACACACACACACACACACACACACACACACAGAGAGAGACACACACACACACACACAGAGACACAGAGACACAGAGACACACACACACACACACACACACACACACACACACACACACACACACACACACACACACACACACACACACACACACACACACACACACACACACACACACACACAGGGCCCTGCTAGACATGATTAGCATTTCAAAAATGGGAGAAAATAGCTAATGTCTGGTCCAGACTGGCGAGATTTACTGACAGGATAAAAGTCCACAAGGCTAATTGGTGACAGTCAAATGTTCTGCAGTCATGCACTGCTGACGATCATACAGGAAATGTGTGTGGGTGGGGTGTGTGTGAGTTCTGCAGTCATGCTCTGCGGATGTCCCTACTGTAAATGTACACTACTTGGCCAAAAGCTTGTTGAATATCTCATTCCTAAATCATGGGCATTAACATGGAGTTGGTCCCCCCTTTGCTGCTTTAACAGCCTCCACTCTTCTGGAAAGGCTTTCCACTAGATGTTGGAACATTGCTGCAGGGACTTGCTTCCATTCAGCCACAAGAGCATTAGTGAAGTCGAGCACTGATGTTGGGTGATTAGACCTGGCTCACAGTCGTCGTTCCAATTCATCCCAAACGTGTTTTATCCTACTGTAACGAGACACACTTACCAATGATGTGGGAGGAAGTCTCATTCTCCTCTATAACGATGTGCCGGGCACCGATCGGAATATCAAACATCTTCAGCATGCCTACAGGACAACAAGACAATATGAAACATCTTCAGCATGTCTACAGGACAACAAGACTATATGAAACATCTTCAGCATGTCTACAGGACAACACAACAAGACAATATGAAACATCTTCAGCATGTCTACAGGACAACAAGACAATATGAAACATCTTCAGCATGTCTATAGGACAACAAGACAATATGAAACATCTTCAGCATGTCTACAGGACAACAAGACAATATGAAACATCTTCAGCATGTCTATAGGACAACAAGACAATATGAAACATCTTCAGCATGTCTACAGGACAACAAGACAATATGAAACATCTTCAGCATGTCTACAGGACAACAAGACAAGACAATATGAAACATCTTCAGCATGCCTACAGGACAACAAGACAATATGAAACATCTTCAGCATGTCTACAGGACAACAAGACAAGACAATATGAAACATCTTCAGCATGCCTACAGGACAACAAGACAATATGAAACATCTTCAGCATGTCTACAGGACAACAAGACAATATGAAACATCTTCAGCATGTCTACAGGACAACAAGACAATATGAAACATCTTCAGCATGTCTACAGGACAACAAGACAATATGAAACATCTTCAGCATGTCTACAGGACAACAAGACAATATGAAACATCTTCAGCATGTCTATAGGACAACACAACAAGACAATATGAAACATCTTCAGCATGTCTATAGGACAACAAGACAATATGAAACATCTTCAGCATGTCTACAGGACAACACAACAAGACAATATGAAACATCTTCAGCATGTCTACAGGACAACAAGACAATATGAAACATCTTCAGCATGTCTACAGGACAACACAACAAGACAATATGAAACATCTTCAGCATGTCTATAGGACAACAAGACAATATGAAACATCTTCAACATGTCTACAGGACAACACAACAAGACAATATGAAACATCTTCAGCATGTCTATAGGACAACACAACAAGACAATATGAAACATCTTCAGCATGTCTATAGGACAACACAACAAGACAATATGAAACATCTTCAGCATGTCTACAGGACAACAAGACAATATGAAACATCTTCAGCATGTCTATAGGACAACAAGACAATATGAAACATCTTCAGCATGTCTATAGGACAACACAACAAGACAATATGAAACATCTTCAGCATGTCTACAGGACAACAAGACAATATGAAACATCTTCAGCATGTCTATAGGACAACAAGACAATATGAAACATCTTCAGCATGTCTATAGGACAACACAACAAGACAATATGAAACATCTTCAGCATGCCTACAGGACAACAAGACAATATGAAACATCTTCAGCATGTCTATAGGACAACAAGACAATATGAAACATCTTCAGCATGTCTACAGGACAACAAGACAATATGAAACATCTTCAGCATGTCTACAGGACAACAAGACAATATGAAACATCTTCAGCATGTCTACAGGACAACAAGACAATATGAAACATCTTCAGCATGTCTATAGGACAACACAACAAGACAATATGAAACATCTTCAGCATGCCTACAGGACAACAAGACAATATGAAACATCTTCAGCATGTCTATAGGACAACAAGACAATATGAAACATCTTCAGCATGTCTACAGGACAACACAACAAGACAATATGAAACATCTTCAGCATGTCTACAGGACAACACAACAAGACAATATGAAACATCTTCAGTATGTCTATAGGACAACAAGACAATATGAAACATCTTCAGCATGTCTACAGGACAACACAACAAGACAATATGAAACATCTTCAGCATGTCTACAGGACAACAAGACAATATGAAACATCTTCAGCATGTCTATAGGACAACAAGACAATATGAAACATCTTCAGCATGTCTATAGGACAACACAACAAGACAATATGAAACATCTTCAGCATGCCTACAGGACAACAAGACAATATGAAACATCTTCAGCATGTCTATAGGACAACAAGACAATATGAAACATCTTCAGCATGTCTACAGGACAACAAGACAATATGAAACATCTTCAGCATGTCTACAGGACAACAAGACAATATGAAACATCTTCAGCATGTCTACAGGACAACAAGACAATATGAAACATCTTCAGCATGTCTATAGGACAACACAACAAGACAATATGAAACATCTTCAGCATGCCTACAGGACAACAAGACAATATGAAACATCTTCAGCATGTCTATAGGACAACACAACAAGACAATATGAAACATCTTCAGCATGCCTACAGGACAACAAGACAATATGAAACATCTTCAGCATGTCTATAGGACAACAAGACAATATGAAACATCTTCAGCATGTCTACAGGACAACACAACAAGACAATATGAAACATCTTCAGCATGTCTACAGGACAACACAACAAGACAATATGAAACATCTTCAGTATGTCTATAGGACAACAAGACAATATGAAACATCGTCAGCATGTCTACAGGACAACACAACAAGACAATATGAAACATCTTCAGCATGTCTACAGGACAACACAACAAGACAATATGAAACATCTTCAGCATGTCTACAGGACAACAAGACAATATGAAACATCTTCAGCATGTCTATAGGACAACAAGACAATATGAAACATCTTCAGCATGTCTGTAGGACAACAAGACAATATGAAACATCTTCAGCATGTCTGTAGGACAACAAGACAACTGGTTGGTCAGGAAGTTAATCCAATGAGCCACAGAATAACAACAGACCAGGGATGATGTCTATCATAGGTTTCAGAGTAGCAGTGCTGATCTAGGATCAGGTCCCCCCCCTGTCCATGTAACCTTATTCATTGTTATCTAAAAGACCATAGTCCTACTCTGAGACCCATGATACAGACAAGCCCAGGCCTACTAGGGACTCTAACAGAGGAGAAACGTGTCGTGTCTAATTATACTGTTGTGTGTGAACCAGTGATAGCAGTGTTTTGTGTTTAGGACTGTAGCTGGGTGAATACAGGGTAACTAAAATAGTGTAGTGTGTTGTGAATTCCCCTGCCGGGGACTCTTATCAAGAGTCACCGACTGGGAATTCATAACACAGTGCGACGCACATCACACTCTTAGAAAAAAGGTTTCCTAAAGGGTTCTTCAACTGTCCCCATAGGAGAAACCTTTTTTGGTTCCCGGTAGAACCCTTTTTGATTCCAGGTAGAACTATTTTGGATTCCATGTAGAACCCTGTGTGGAAAGGGTTCTACACGGAACTCCAAAGGGTTCTACCTACGGGAACAGCCAAAGAACCCTTTTAGCAGGGTTCTTTGGCTGGAGAGGATTTTAGGGATTTCAAGCTGTAATATTTCTCAACATCAAGTATTGATTGATAGTCAAATGAAATAACACATCATGTTCTGAACAGAACTGTGGTTTCACCCTGGCGACTGCCCAATGTTTACCTGTTTTCTTTGGCATCTTGGTGAGGGTCAGTTTGACAGTGCGACAGTGGGAGTTGTCCCCACCACAGACTCCACACTTGTCTTCTTGTTTGTACGAGCCAACCTCTTTGTCGCAGCCCACATGCTGGGAGAGAGAAGGGCACAGTCAGTCAATCAACCAAGGGGAGGCTCTGTCTAGGCTGTCTGACTTTTACACTGACTGAGATTAGGCTGGGGGAGGCTCAGTCTAGGCTG
Source organism: Salmo trutta (assembly GCF_901001165.1). Classification (NCBI taxonomy): domain Eukaryota; kingdom Metazoa; phylum Chordata; class Actinopteri; order Salmoniformes; family Salmonidae; genus Salmo; species Salmo trutta. The sequence goes on along the minus strand of NW_021823350.1, from coordinate 370,028 downwards.
TCTGACTTTTACACTGACTGAGATTAGGCTGGGGAGGCTCAGTCTAGGCTGTCTGACTTTTACACTGACTGAGATTAGGCTGGGGGAGGCTCAGTCTAGGCTGTCTGACTTTTACACTGACTGAGATTAGGCTGGGGGAGGCTCAGTCTAGGCTGTCTGACTTTTACACTGACTGAGATTAGGCTGGGGGAGGCTCAGTCTAGGCTGTCTGACTTTTACACTGACTGAGATTAGGCTGGGGGAGGCTCAGTCTAGGCTGTCTGACTTTTATACTGACTGAGATTAGGCTGGTCGGAGGCTCAGTCTAGGCTGTCTGACTTTTATACTGACTGAGATTAGGCTGGGGAGGCTCAGTCTAGGCTGTCTGACTTTTACACTGACTGAGATTAGGCTGGGGGAGGCTCAGTCTAGGCTGTCTGACTTTTATACTGACTGAGATTAGGCTGGGGAGGCTCAGTCTAGGCTGTCTGACTTTTACACTGACTGAGATTAGGCTGGGGGAGGCTCAGTCTAGGCTGTCTGACTTTTATACTGACTGAGATTAGGCTGGGGGAGGCTCAGTCTAGGCTGTCTGACTTTTACACTGACTGAGATTAGGCTGGGGGAGGCTCAGTCTAGGCTGTCTGACTTTTACACTGACTGAGATTAGGCTGGGGGAGGCTCAGTCTAGGCTGTCTGACTTGCAGTGGAACACTACTCTCCAGACTTCTGCTATAGAAGTGATTGGTAAGGGAGACATAACATATGTTGAATCTGGTCCTCAATCTACAAACGTTTTGGTCTGGTCTGGAAAATGCCAACGTCTGTTATGGTATCTAACCTACAATCAAAACATTAAGTAGACTTCATGGAAAGACAGAGGGAGAGAGAGAAATAGAGAGAAAGAGAGGCACTGAAGTCACTGTAGATATAGAGAGGTATAGATAGAGAGGTATAGATAGAGAGGTATAGATAGAGAGGTATAGATAGTGAGGTGTAGATAGAGAGGTATAGATAGAGAGAGGTATAGATAGAGAGGTGTAGATAGAGAGGTATAGATAGAGAGGTATAGATAGAGGTGTAGATAGAGAGGTATAGATAGAGAGAGGTATAGATAGAGAGGTATAGATAGAGGTGTAGATAGAGAGGTACAGATAGAGAGGTATAGATAGAGAGGTATAGATAGAGAGGTATAGATAGAGAGGTATAGATAGAGAGAGGTATAGATAGAGAGGTATAGATAGAGAGAGGTGTAGATAGAGAGAGGTATAGATAGAGAGGTATAGATAGAGAGAGGTATAGATAGAGAGAGGTATAGATAGAGGTGTAGATAGAGAGGTATAGATAGAGAGAGGTATAGATAGAGAGGTATAGATAGAGAGAGGTATAGATAGAGAGAGGTATAGAGAGAGGTATAGATAGAGGTATAGATAGAGAGGTATAGATAGAGAGGTGTAGATAGAGAGAGGTGGAGATGGAGAGAGATATAGAGAACGGTATAGATAGAGGTATAGATAGAGAGGTATAGATAGAGAGAGGTATAGATAGAGAGAGGTATAGATAGAGAGGTACAGATAGAGAGGTGTAGATAGAGAGAGGTATAGATAGAGAGGTATAGATAGAGAGGTATAGATAGAGAGAGGTATAGAGAGAGGTATAGATAGAGGTATAGATAGAGAGGTATAGATAGAGAGGTGTAGATAGAGAGAGGTATAGATAGAGAGGTATAGATAGAGAGGTGTAGATAGAGAGGTACAGATAGAGAGGTGTAGATAGAGAGAGGTATAGATAGAGAGGTATAGATAGAGAGGTATAGATATAGAGAGGTATAGATAGAGGTATAGATAGAGAGTGGTATAGATAGAGAGGTATAGATAGAGAGGTGTAGATAGAGAGAGGTATAGATAGAGAGTGGTATAGATAGAGAGTGGTATAGATAGAGAGGTATAGATAGAGAGTGGTATAGATAGAGAGAGAGTTATACTGTACATACCAGACATTCCCCCCGGGTGCAGACACTGAAAGGGTCTGTGTAGCTGCACCGCGTCCCATCATGCATCACCTGGTTCATGACCACCACCTCACCGGTCTCTTTGGACTGACAGCTCAACTCACACTTGTGAGCCTCTACACAGGTGAAGATCAATCAATCAATCAAATGTATTTTATAAAGCCCTTTTTACATCAGCAGTTGTTACAAAGTGCTTTTCAGATACCCAGTCTAAGATACCAGAGAGAAAGAAACACAGAAGCAGACGCACAGTGGCTAGTAAAACTCCCTAGCAGATACCCAGTCTAAGATACCAGAGAGAAAGAAACACAGAGGCAAACGCACAGTGGCTAGTAAAACTCCCTAGAGAAAGAAAACAAAATGAACACATACTTTAGTCCTGACTGAGGGAAGATACAATTTATTTAGTTTATCTTAGACTGGGTATCTCTTCTGCTTTCTTTCACCTCAAGAACACAAGGCCAGAGATGATAGAGATCCTATGTTCAGTTCACATGTGGGCATGTGAAATGGTTACACTGCTGTGTGTGATGTTGATGTTCCTGTATGTTATTGACACCACAAATGTGTTATTGTTCTTTCAGGAAGTTCTAATTAATGTCCAGATACTGTGGACTTCTGTCCGTGTCTGTCTCACCAGCAGTAGTCTGACTTTAGACATTAATGAGGAAAACACTGAGTCACACACTCTACATGACCAAAAGTATGTGGACACCTGCTCGTCAAACATCTCATTCCAAAATCATGGGCATTAATATGGAGTTGTTCCCCCCTTTGCTGCTATAACATCCTCCACTCTTCTGGGAAGGCTTTCCACTAGATGTTGGAACATTGTTGTAGTGACTTGCTTCCATTCAGCCACAAGAGCATTAGTGAGGTCGGGAACTGATGTTGGGCTCGTAGTCTGCGTTTCAATTCATTTCAAAGGTGTTCGATGGGGTTGAGGTCAGGGCTTTGTGCAGGCCAGTCAAGTTCTACCACACCGATCTCGACAAACCCTTTCTGTATGGACCTCGCTTTGTGCACAGGGGCATCGTCATGCTGAAATAGGAAAGGGCCTTCCCCAAACTGTTGCCACAAGGTTGGAAGCATAGAATTGTCTAGAATGTCATTGTATGCTGTAGCATTAAGATTTCCCTTTACTGGAACTAAGGGGCCTAGTCCGAACCATGAAAAACAGCCCCAGACCATTATTCCTCCTCCACCAAACTTTACAGTTGAGACTATGCATTCAGGCAGGTAGCGTTCTCATGGCTGATGGTGAAGCGGGATTCATCACTCCAGAGAACACGTTTCCACTCCTTCAGAGTCCAATGGCGGCGAGCTTTACACCACTCCAGTCGACACTTGGCATTGTGCATGGTGATCTTAGGCTTGTGTGCGGCTGCTCGGCCATGGAAACCCATTTCATGAAGCTCTCAATTAAAATTTGTTGTGCTGACGTTGCTTCCAGAGGCAGTTTGGAACTCAGTAGTGAGTGTTGCAACCGAGGACAGATGATTTTACGCGCTACAACACCGGTCGCCGGTCCCGTTCTGTGAATTTGTGTGGCCTACCACTTCGCAGCTGAGCCGTTGTTGCTCCTAGGAATTTCCACTTCACAATAACAGCACTTACAGTTAATTGGGGCAGCTCTAGCAGGGTAGAAATTTCACAAACTGACTTGTCGGAAAGGTGGCATACTATGACGGTACCACTTTGAAAGTCACTGAGCACTTCAGTAAGGCCATTCTACTGTCAATGTTTGTCTATGGAGATTGCATGGCTATGTCCTTGATTTTGTACCCCTGTGTGTGGCTGAAATAGCCAAATCCACTAATTTGAAGGGGTGTCCACATACTTTGCATATATATATATATATATATATATGAGAACAATATGGCTGTAACAAAGAGATAAATAGAAGATGGGTGGGACTCATATATATATATATATATATATATATATATATAATATATATATATATATGAGAGTCTCTCCCTCCCACCCATCTTCTATTTATCTCTTTGTTACAGCCATATTGTTCTTGTTGTGTGTGCCGTGCAGCGCCCCTCTGCATTCTGCACATCTCATTGTTACAGCCATATTGTTTGTGTTAAAGAAAAACGTATTGTAAATGTATAAAACGGATTTGGTTGATTTATATTTGCTTATGTAAGATATATAATTAATATCGAAATTACTATTATTGTATGGAAACTGTCTTATTATGGTAAATATGTATTAGAATCCTTTCACAAGTAGTGCACCATCTAGGGAATAGGGTTCGATTTGTGATGCAGACATTGAGTTTCTTTACTGCAAGTTTAACATTACTCCCTACAACAACCCAGCTGCATCTTTTCATCTCTGAGTTTCTTTACTGTAAGTTAATATTACTCACTACAACCCATTTGACCTTGGTCTAAAGTAGCGCACTAAAAGCATAGTGTTCCATTTGGGAAGCAGGCTGTGTCCTACCATCTGGGTGTTCGTAAGGTAGCCAGGTGTGCTTGGTGTTCTTGTGGTATTTGTTGCTCCTCTGAACACACTGTTGAGCGCGGAAGTCTTCATAGGGTCCAGCACACTCCTCCATGTTACACATCTGGTAATCAAAGGTGGACCCGGGGCAATCCCTCCCGCCGTACGCAGGCCTGGAGACAGGGGGGGCGACAACACAGAAACAATAAACAACAACAGAGTAATCAACACCTAATGTGTATCCCAAATGGCACCCTATTCCCTATGGACCCAGGTCAAAAGTAGCGCAGTGAATAGGGAATAGAGTGCAATTTGGGATGCAGACCAGGAGGGCCTGTCGTCCAGGTCCAGTGATCAGATCCATTTAACTGTAATGTGGATCATGGTAGAACTGGGCCTGTCGTCCAGGTCCAGTGATTAGATCCATTTAACTGTAATGTGGATCATGGTAGAACTGGGCCTGTCGTCCAGGTCCAGTGATTAGATCCATTTAACTGTAATGTGGATCATGGTAGAACTGGGCCTGTCGTCCAGGTTCAGTTCCATTTAACTGTAATGTGGATCATGGTAGAACTGGGCCTGTCGTCCAGGTCCAGTGATTAGATCCATTTAACTGTAATGTGGATCAGGGTAGAACTGGGCCTGTCGTCCAGGTCCAGTGACTAGATCCATTTAAATGTATTGTGGATGAGGGTAGAACTGGGCCTGTCGTCCAGGTTCAGTTCCATTTAACTGTAATGTGGATCATGGTAGAACTGGGCCTGTCGTCTAGGTCCAGGGATTAGATCCATTTAACTGTAATGTGGATCATGGTAGAACTGGGCCTGTCGTCCAGGTCCAGGGATTAGATCCATTTAACTGTAATGTGGATCATGGTAGAACTGGGCCTGTCGTCCAGGTCCAGTGATTAGATCCATTTAACTGTAATGTGGATCATGGTAGAACTGGGCCTGTCATCCAGGTTCAGTGATTAGATCCATTTAACTGTAATGTGGATCATGGTAGAACTGGGCCTGTCGTCCAGGTCCAGTGATTAGATCCATTTAACTGTAATGTGGATCATGGTAGAACTGGGCCTGTCGTCCAGGTCCAGTGATTAGATCCATTTAACTGTAATGTGGATCATGGTAGAACTGAGCCTGTCGTCCGTCCAGGTCCAGTGATTAGATCCATTTAACTAGCTCTGAGTAATGAGTCTCTAGTGAGGGTCATGATGTAGTACACAGGGTTCATTATTATTTAGATGACACGTACGCACATACAGTACACGCATAAAGTCACACACGGAAACATGCATGCACACAAACACACACACACACACACAAATATCCAAGGAAAGTTCAGTGTAAAGAAACACATGATCCCCTTTGACTTTCCTTCAGACATCCTCTGACACGTCTCTGACTAAAGAGACAAAGTATCTGTGAACTACATGTAACATTATGTGTATGAATCATATAGCCTGTATATAGAAGTCCTAACAGGATGTAGGTAGAAGTCCTAACAGGATGTAGGTAGAAGTCCTAACAGGATGTAGAGGGTAACGTCAGCAAGGAGACCTAAGAACCCACCCCAGAGACAGATTTATACATCTCTATCCACACTACCCACAATGCCCCACACCTGTTCCCCTGTGACAGACACTCACACAGGGTTGTTACAAGTTCTGCTCCGGGAGCGTACTCCACCTCCGCAGGTTCTGGAGCAGGACCCAAACTTAGTCCAGGATCCCCAGTTACCGTCATGGCCCTGAGGTTGGTTAGAGGAGCGCCAGATACAGTGGCCCTTGAAGCACCACTAAACAAACAGACAGGACACAGGAGAGTCAACAGGGCATACAGACATGGGGTGGCAGTGTAGCCTAGTGGTTAGAGTGTTGGACTAGTAACTAAAAGGTTGCAAGATTGAATCCCTGAGCTGACAAGGTACAAAAATCTGTCATTCTGCCCCTGAACAAGGCAGTTAACCCACTGTTCCTAGACTGTCATTGAAAATAAGAATTTAAGAAAATAAGAATTTGTTCTACTAACTTGCCTAGTTAAATAAAGGTAAAAAAATAAACATATAGAATATCTGTCCATTTATTGGCCCTATTACCATTAAAACCCTGGCTAGAATGGAGCCCTGACCATGTCAATGGTATATAAGAACTCTTAGAGTGATGATGGCTAAAAGAACATGGATAGAACACTGTTATGACCCCCGTTACTCCATGAATCATGACTAGCCAATGAAATGCTTAGTAAGTACATTCAAACTGTTCCTTCTGTTTATCCATTTGAACTATTGTGTACTTTTACAAGGACTTTTTATTTTCTTTACTTCAGAAAGGAGACGGTGGAGTCAACAGTGCGTACATGTAGACAATATCTTTCCATTCATTGGCTCCATTAGCATTTAAACCATGACTAGAATGAGCCCTGAACATCTTCTGGGTCAGAGTTCACAACAACTGTTATGCTTCGAGCAATCCTGGCTAAAGGAACATGGATAGAACATGAGAACGAACACGATTCATCCATGAGGTATGAATAGCTGATTAAATACTCATTTAATGCTGTTTAAATGTATGGGTAAGGTGCCACCTGTGTTACACATCCATTGCAGTTGGACATGTGGGACATAGAACAAATATATGCACCCACCAAAAAGTATTATTATAACATTCAAACTGGCCGATATGTTCTTTCTAATATTAATTCAGGAAAACTTCTTCAAGTAATTGTGTACTTTTTGGAGAACTGTTTCTAAAGATGAATTATAGCACTGTATATTATTAGGTCTATCTATTGTCACCAGAAACCCATGGTTTCTTTTTGAACCATTTCCCACCTTCGACGGTGCACACTCTGTCCCATCCACCGGCGGACCCTTCTTGGTCTTACAAAAGTACTGGTTGTCAGGGTGACTACACCACAGCTGCTTGCAGGGATCGTAGGTCCGGAACTATAAGAAAGAAAGAGTGTTAAGAAAGAGGATGTCAGAGAGAAGAGGAGAGAGAACGGCAGAGGTAGTCAGAGAGAGAGATGAGAGGTAGTTAGTGCATTTCTGTGACCAGACTACGGATCACCTAGTCTCTTCCCAGAAGTCATGGCCCCTCTGCAATCTCAAACAGGGAAAGTAGGACCCAGCAAAAAGCAGCAAACTCTATCTAAGGCTATGGACCAGGGGGATAATAAGGAGAACGCAGGACCGACCCTGCTCCATCTAAGACTAACCTTTGTAATATTTGAATCCCATTCTCAGAAGATCAAAGTCCTGAGTGGTATTGAGAGCCCCATGCAGTCCTGAATCTGCGTCCCAAATGGCAAGCTATTCCCGATGGGCCCTGGTAAAAAAACAGTGCACTATATATGGAATAGGGTGCCATTTGGGACACTCATTGACAGGCTGCCCCGTCACCAACGGTCACAGTTGTTATTCTCAGATCTCAGGGGTCTAGCTAGCTAGTGGAGTGGACTTACAGCGGTGCACATCTTGTAGCCCACGCCGAAATCAAAACGACACTGCTCGTCCATGGAGTAGTTAATCCCAGGTAGCTCAGGAAGCTTGGGCCACTTGTGTTCAAAAGGGTTGTCCAGGAGACAGTCATAAGAGCTGGAGGAGGATAAAACACATCAGAACAGAGACAGTCATAAGAGCTGGAGGATAAAACACATCAGAACAGAGACAGTCATAAGAGCTGGAGGAGGATAAAACACATCAGAACAGAGACAGTCATAAGAGCTGGAGGATAAAACACATCAGAACAGAGACAGTCATAAGAGCTGGAGGAGGATAAAACACATCAGAACAGAGACAGTCATAAGAGCTGGAGGATAAAACACATCAGAACAGAGACAGTCAATAGAGCTGATAAATTGATCAGAAATACAGTGTAGACATTGTTAATGTTGTAAATGACTACTGTAGCTGGAAACGGCTGAATTGTTATGGAATATCTACATAGGCGTACAGAGGCCCATTATCAGCAACCATCACTCCTGTGTTCCAATGGCACGTTGTATTAGCTAATCCAAGTTTATCATTTAAAAAAGGCTAATTGATCATTAGAAAAACCTTTCGCAATTATGTTAGCACAGCTGAAAACTGTTGTGCTAATTAAAGAAGCAATAAAACTGGCCTTCTTTAGACTAGTTGAGTATCTGAAGCATCAGCATTTGTGGGTTCGATTACATGCTCAAACTGGCCAGAAACAAAAAACTTTTTTCTGAAACTCGTCAGTCTATTCTTGTTCTGAGAAATGAAGGCTATTCCATGCGAGAAATTGCCAAGAAACTGAAGATCTCATACAACGCTGTGCACTACTCCCTTCACAGAACAGCGCAAACTGTCTCTAACCAGAATAGAAAGAGGAGTGGGAGGCCCCAGTGCACAACTGAGCAAGAGGACAAGTAAATTAGAGTGTCTAGTTTGAGAAACAGACGCCTCACAAGTCCTCAACTGGCAGCTTCATTAAATAGTACCTGCAAAACACCAGTTTCAACGTCAACAGTGAAGAGGCGACTCCGGGATGCTGGCCTTCTAGGCAGAGTTGCAAAGAAAAAGCCATATCTCAGACTGGCCAATAAAAAGAAAAGGTAAGACGGGCAAAAGAACACAGACACTGGACAGAGGAACTCTGCCTAGAAGACCAGCATCTCGGAGTCGCCTCTTCATTGTTGACCTGATATAGGTCAGTGATATATGTCTCTGATAGGTCAGTGATATAGATCAGTGATACATGTCTCTGATAGGTCAGTGATATAGGTCAGTGATATAGGTCAGTGATATAGGTCAGTGATATAGGTCAGTGATACATGTCTCTGATAGGTCAGTGATATAGGTCAGTGATATAGGTCAGTGATATAGGTCAGTGATATTGGTCAGTGATACATGTCTCTGATAGGTCAGTGATATAGGTCAGTGATATAGGTCAGTGATACATGTCTCTGATAGGTCAGTGATACATGTCTCTGATAGGTCAGTGATATAGGTCAGTGATATATGTCTCTGATAGGTCAGTGATATAGGTCAGTGATATATGTCTCTGATAGGTCAGTGATATATGTCTCTGATAGGTCAGTAATATAGGTCAGTGATATATGTCAGTGATATATGTCTCTGATAGGTCAGTGATATAGGTCAGTGATATATGTCTCTGATAGGTCAGTGATATATGTCAGTGATATATGTCTCTGATAGGTCAGTGATATATGTCAGTGATATATGTCTCTGATAGGTCAGTGATATATGTCAGTGATACATGTCAGTGATATATGTCAGTGATGTCAGTGGTATGTCAGTGACCAGGATTCCTGGAAAAGCTGTGAATTCTGGGAAAGTTGTCAGAACCCTAGTCAGTGGTGTGGTGAAGGTTGCACCTACTGGATGTATCGGTTCAGTTCCTGTTTACTGCAGCGTGACCAGTGGTAGCGATGGAAGGCTGCTTGGACCAGCGGTGCCATGATACTCCCCATACTGGTCTCGTCAGAACAACGATTCCCCTGTCCGTCATGTTCCATACCTAACCTGTTGAAATGGTACCTGAGTTATTGATGAGCAAAACACACTATTACGCTCAAACACAAAGCCTACGTCTCAAATGGCACTCTATTCCCTATATAGGCCACTACTGTTGACTAGGGCCCATAGGCCTCAGATCAAAAGTAACGCACTGTATAGTGAATATGGTGTGGTTTAGTAAGTAGACAAATTCTCTGTGCTTAGCAACACTTAAGATACTTCTTATAATTATGTAATGGTCCTGGCTAGACTAAGTAGAGCAGCAGCTCTAATGTAATGGTCCTGGCTAGACTCTATAGAGCAGCAGCTCTAATGTAATGGTCCTGGCTAGACTCTATAGAGCAGCAGCTCTAATGTAATGGTCCTGGCTAGACTAAGTAGAGCAGCAGCTCTTATGTAATGGTCCTGGCTAGACTCTATAGAGCAGCAGCTCTAATGTAATGATCCTGGCTAGACTAAGTAGAGCAGCAGCTCTAATGTAATGGTCCTGGCTAGACTCTATAGAGCAGCAGCTCTAATGTAATGGTCCTGGCTAGACTCTATAGAGCAGCAGCTCTAATGTAATGGTCCTGGCTAGACTAAGTAGAGCAGCAGCTCTAATGTAATGGTCCTGGCTAGACTCTATAGAGCAACAGCTCTAATGTAATGGTCCTGGCTAGACTCTATAGAGCAGCAGCTCTAATGTAATGGTCCTGGCTAGACTCTATAGAGCAACAGCTCTAATGTAATGGTCCTGGCTAGACTAAGCAGAGCAGCAGCTCTAATGTAATGGTCCTGGCTAGACTCTATAGAGCAGCAGCTCTAATGTAATGGTCCTGGTTAGACTCTATAGAGCAGCAGCTCTAATGTAATGGTCCTGGCTAGACTCTATAGAGCAACAGCTCTAATGTAATGGTCCTGGCTAGACTAAGTAGAGCAGCAGCTCTTATGTAATGGTCCTGGCTAGACTAAATGGAGCAGCAGCTCTTATGTAATATTCCTGGCTAGACTCTATAGAGCAGCAGCTCTAATGTAATGGTTCTGGCTAGACTAAGTGGAGCAACAGCTCTTATGTAATGGTCCTGGTTAGACTAAGTGGAGCAGCAGCTCTAATGTAATGGTCCTGGCTAGACTAAGTGGAGCAGCAGCTCTAATGTAATGGTCCTGGCTAGACTAAGTAGAGCAGCAGCTCTTATGTAATGGTCCTGCTGGCTAGACTAAGTAGAGCAGCAGCTCTAATGTAATGGTCCTGGCTAGACTCTATAGAGCAGCAGCTCTAATGTAATGGTCCTGGCTAGACTCTATAGAGCAACAGCTCTAATGTAATGGTCCTGGTTAGACTAAGTGGAGCAGCAGCTCTAATGTAATGGTCCTGGCTAGACTAAGTGGAGCAGCAGCTCTAATGTAATGGTCCTGGCTAGACTAAGTAGAGCAGCAGCTCTTATGTAATGGTCCTGCTGGCTAGACTAAGTAGAGCAGCAGCTCTAATGTAATGGTCCTGGCTAGACTCTATAGAGCAGCAGCTCTAATGTAATGGTCCTGGCTAGACTAAGTAGAGCAGCAGCTCTTATGTAATGGTCCTGCTGGCTAGACTAAGTAGAGCAGCAGCTCTAATGTAATGGTCCTGGCTAGACTCTATAGAGCAGCAGCTCTAATGTAATGGTCCTGGCTAGACTAAGTAGAGCAGCAGCTCTAATGTAATGGTCCTGGCTAGACTAAGTAGAGCAGCAGCTCTAATGTAATGGTCCTGGCTAGACTAAGTAGAGCAGCAGCTCTAATGTAATGGTCCTGGCTAGACTCTATAGAGCAGCAGCTCTTATGTAATGTGTAATTCACTCAATGTATAATTGGAAAAGCAGTCACACATACTTGTTGCAGGTTAATTATTCAATGATAAACTTGAAAGAAAATAAGTAGAATTACAATTTACTTCCTGAATTGACCGACTTGAAATGGAATCGACCCCCATCTGGAGTGTGTCTTAGTTCTGTGTTTTCCAGCTGTGTCCATGTCTCTGTTCCCAATGACAGCCTATTTCCTTTGCAGTGCAGAGAAACCCACACACACAGCTCTTTGCTTGTATCCCTTTAGTTTCTTCAAGCTATTGGGCTCATAGGTCCCGTAGGACTCTGGTCAACAGTAGTGAACAACAGGGAGGAGGGCGCCATTTGGGACGCAGACTGTGTGCTGCGATGACTTACACATGTCCGGTCTCGTGCGCCACCACGAAGGCCGAGGAGAATCCGTCCTCGTGGTTCAGAGTGCAGCTCCTCAGAGGGTGGCACATGCCTGTCACCGGGGCGTAACCTAGGCAACACAGATCACACACAGCACCGATAACAAACCCGCTAGGCAGGCATACGCAGAGATGAAGGGTTGTATAGCCGTTACATCACACCTGGGTTCAAATACTACTTGAAATCATTTAAAATACTTCAGCTGGGCTTGATTGAGCTTGCCTGGCGCTATGGAACCAATGGAATAGTTGCATAAGCGCAAAACCCCGCCCCCCCCTGGCACTCCAGGCAGACTAAACATGGTGCTTAAAGTATTACAATTAAAAACAAATACTACTTGAACCCAGGTCTGGTACATATGCCTCTCTAAGGCTCTGATCAAACCCTGGTTATGATGATGTGGTGCGGTTCGATAAAGGTGAGACTAGGTCGGCCTGCTTTTAGATGTCTGTCTGTGTTTCGGGAGACGTCTTCAATACCAATTGATCTAGTGAATCAGACATTAATCATACATTCATATCTTGGTCAGTGGTCATCTTCATCAACAGGGAGGCCAATTAAGAACACATTCCTATTTGCAACGACAACCTGTCAAGAGGCATATAAAGTACCTATTGCATTTTGCAATAGTTTTGTGTAGATGAGAAATAGTACGTATGGTCTCCTGACTCTGGTAGGTACTTCTAGTTGTCAGAATTCTCAGAATGCACATTTTTACAGCTAGTAGTTGTATAAACAAAGCTACTGCGTAAACATGCTGCTAATACAGGATGTTTGATTGACTTCAGCTCTAAGTGTTTTTTTTTACATGAGAGAAAATGATGAATTATCCCAACAGAGCCATTGCTATTATAATTATAGTGTCTGACATATACATACTGACATTAACAAAAAACTACTAATTGGACACAAATCAGAACAACTAATATGAAAATGAACACAGATTACTGTATATAAAGCATGTCGTCTTCATGTGCGGCTAAATCCCAAATGGCACCCTGTTCCCTATATAGTACACTACTTTTGACCAGGGACCATAGCGCACATCATAGGGAATAGTGTGCCATCTGGGACAGATGCACATGAAAAAGACTTGCTTTATAGTGTGTGTTAATTTTCATAGTAGATGTTCTGATTTGTGTCCAATGAGCTGTTTGTTGTTGATAGCAGTAAGTACGGGTCTCTGTCGTTAGCTGATACGTGCTGCTGAACAGATGAGTAAAATGCCCTTTAAAAATATACAGTGTCAATAATCAGGAAATGCCCAAAAGGCAGGAAATGATGCTACGAAAAAATTGAAAAACTGTCAAACTTTGAGAAAGGCCTGAAGATTTTGTCTGTGTACTTGCTTGTCGAAATTCCTCCTCTATGTACTAAAATAGACAGTAAGCTTGAAAGCATTTTGTTAAACCCAGCACAGACAGACCAACACAAGCTTGTTAAAACCAAACACAACCATATAATATAACCCAACAATACAGTAATGACACATATTTAAGCACAAAGCACAAATGAATATAACTACTATACTATATATAACTACTATACTATACATAAGTACTATACTATATACTATACATAAGTGCTATACTGTATACTATATATAAAACTACTATACACTATATATAACTACTATACTATACACTAACTACTATATTATATACTATATATAACTACTATACTATACACTAACTACTATATTATATACTATATATAACTACTATACATAAGTACTATACTATATACTATATATATATATACATATATATATATATACACACACACACAACTACTATACACTATATATAACTACTATACTACATACTAACTACTATACACTATATATATCTACTATACTACACACTAACTACTATACTATATATATCTACTATACTACACACTAACTACTATACTATATATATCTACTATACTACATACTAACTACTATACTACACACTAACTACTATACACTATATATATCTACTATACTACATACTAACTACTATACTATATATAACTACTATACTACATACTAACTACTATACTATATATAACTACTAATCTACATACTAACTACTATACTATATATAGCTACTATACTACATACTAACTACTATACTACATACTAACTACTATACTATATGTAACTACTATACTACATACTAACTACTATACTATATATAACTACTAATCTACATACTAACTACTATACTATATATAGCTACTATACTACATATAACTACTATACTACATACTAACTACTATACTATATATAACTACTATACTACATACTAACTACTATACTATATATAACTACTATACTACATACTAACTACTATACTATATATAACTACTATACTACATACCAACTACTATACTATATATAACTACTATACTACATACTAACTACTATACTATATACAACTACTATACTATATATAACTACTATACTACATACTAACTACTATACTATATTTAACTACTATACTATATATAACTACTATACTACATACTAACTACTATACTATATATAACTACTATACTATATATAACTACTAAACTATATATAACTACTATACTACATACTAACTACTATACTATATATAACTACTATACTATATATAACTACTATACTACATACTAACTACTATACTACATACTAACTACTATACTATATATAACTACTATACTATATATAGCTACTATACTATATATAACTACTATACTATATATAACTACTATACTATATATAACTACTATACTACATACTAACTACTATACTATATATAGCTACTATACTACATACTAACTACTATACTATATATAACTACTATACTACATACTAACTACTATACTATATATATCTACTATACTACATACTAACTACTATACTATATATAACTACTATACTATATATAACTACTATACTATATATAACTACTATACTACATACTAACTACTATACTATATATAACTACTAATCTACATACTAACTACTATACTATATATAACTACTATACTATATATAACTACTATACTATATATAACTACTATACTACATACTAACTACTATACTATATATAACTACTAATCTACATACTAACTACTATACTATATATAACTACTATACTACATACTAACTACTATACTATATATAACTACTAATCTACATACTAACTACTATACTATATATAACTACTAATCTACATACTAACTACTATACTATATATAACTACTATACTATATATAACTACTATACTACATACTAACTACTATACAATATATAACTACTATACTACATACTAACTACTATACTATATATAACTACTATACTATATATAACTACTATACTATATACTAACTACTATACTATATATAACTACTATACTATATATAACTACTATACTATATATAACTACTAATCTACATACTAACTACTATACTACATACTAACTACTATACTATATATATCTACTATACTATATATAACTACTATACTATATATAACTACTATACTATATATAACTACTATACTATATATAGCTACTATACTATATATAACTACTATACTACATATAACTACTATACTATATATAACTACTATACTATATATAACTACTATACTATATATAACTACTATACTACATACTAACTACAATACTATATATAACTACTATACTACATACTAACTACTATACTATATATAACTACTATACTATATATAACTACTATACTATATATAACTACTATACTACATACTAACTACTATACTATATATAGCTACTATACTCGATCAAGAGATGTGCAGCGATCCAGATTAGCTAAGCGTTTTGTTTGGTTCAAATGCAACATTTTTGGGGGATTGTTGTTCAAACAAATGATCATGCTCTCTGACCATGTGAAGACCTTTGGCATGCAGGTAAAAAGCAGAAAATGCAGACACAGACAGATATTGATGATCGGGGCTGCTTCAGTTGGCCATGTCCCAAATGCCAATCTATTCCCTATATAGAGGACTACTTTTTTGACAAGAGCTCTATTGGCCCTGGTCCAAAGTAGTGCACTACATAGTGGATGGGGTACCATTTGGGACACATGCTCTGTGGTGATTAGCTAGAACCCAGTTGCAATGATGTCACTATAACCACATTTCAACCAGTTCTGGTTGTAATCTGATTGTTGTAATGGCGTTATTTCATCTAGCTCGGCCCGATGGGAAAGAACTACAATGAACATGGCGGCATCCAATGGTTATGTAGTTATATCAAATGGTTATGTTATAATGGTTATGTAGTTATATCAAATGGTCAAATGGTTATGTTATAATGGTTATGTAGTTATATCAAATGGTTATGTTATAATGGTTATGTAGTTATATCAAATGGTTATGTTATAATGGTTATGTAGTTATATCAAATGGTTATGTTATAATGGTTATGTAGTTATATCAAATGGTTATGTTATAATGGTTATGTAGTTATGTCAAATGGTTATGTTATAATGGTTATGTAGTTATATCAAATGGTCATGTTATAATGGTTATGTAGTTATATCAAATGGTTATGTTATAATGGTTATGTAGTTATATCAAATGGTTATGTTATAATGGTTATGTAGTTATATCAAATGGTTATGTTATAATGGTTATGTAGTTATATCAAATGGTTATGTTATAATGGTTATGTAATTATATTAAATGGTCAAATGGTTATGTAATAGTCATGTTATATTCATATCCAACAGTTACTCTGTTTATAGGAAGATGACGTTCCCTATTATATGCCACTGACATAAAGGTGTCGTATGATCACCCTCAGAGTTGGGCTCAGTTATATTTCAATCAATTCTGTCAATTCAGGAAGGAAACTGAAATTGGAATTGACCCCAAACCTAGTTTGAATGACTTAGTGAGAATGGCTTAGTTAGACTTAGTGTGAATGGCTTAGTTCTACTTAGTTAGAATGGCTTAGTTAGACTTAGTGAGAATGGCTTAGTTAGACTTAGTGTGAATGGCTTAGTTCTACTTAGTTAGAATGGCTTAGTTAGACTTAGTTCTACTTAGTTAGAATGGCTTATTTAGAATGGCTTAGTTAGACTTAGTTGTACTTACTTAGAATGGCTTAGTTAGACTTAGTTCTACTTAGTTAGAATGGCTTATTTAGAATGGCTTAGTTAGGCTTAGTTGTACTTAGCTCATCTTAGTTATACTTAGTTAGAATGGCTTAGCTATACTTAGTTGTACTTAGACTTAGTTCTACTTAGTCAGAATGGTTTAGTTAGACTTAGTCTACTTAGTTATAATGGCTTAGTTAGGCTTAGTTGTACTTAGTTAGACGTAGTTATACTTAGTTAGAATGGCTTAGTTAGACTTAGACTTAGTTCTACTTAGAATGGTTTAGTTAGACTTAGTCTACTTAGTTAGACTGGCTTAGTTCTACTTCGTTAGAATGGCTTAGTTAGAATGGCTTAGTTAGGCTTAGTTCTACTTAGTTCTACTTAGTTAGAATGGCTTAGTTCTACTTAGTTAGAATGGCTTAGTTAGACTTAGTTCTACTTAGTTAGAATGGCTTAGTTAGACTTAGTTAGACTTAGTTAGAATGATTGATGGTGTTTCTTCTTCCATGAAAGTTTAGTTGCTCATCACCTATTTAAATGCTGCAAGCAAAATGGCACAACATGAAAGCAATGGAGATGCGCTAGCTAAGCCCTTTATCTGAAGACAGATAAAAGATATTCAAGAGAATGTAGACTATATACATTCCCATGAAAAAGCCATGGTGAGCTTGGCATGGAAGAGTATGAGAAAAAGTTGCAGTAGGTACAGTAGCTATAGTACATTAGCTATAGTGCAGTAGCTATGGTACAGTAGCTATAGTACAGTGCTATAGTACAGTGCTATAGTACATTAGCTATAGTGCAGTAGCTATGGTACAGTAGCTATAGTACAGTGCTATAGTACAGTGCTATAGTACATTAGCTATAGTACATTAGCTATAGTGCAGTAGCTATGGTACAGTAGCTATAGTACAGTGCTATAGTACAGTGCTATAGTACATTAGCTATAGTACATTAGCTATAGTACATTAGCTATAGTGCAGTAGCTATGGTACAGTAGCTATAGTACAGTGCTATAGTACATTAGCTATAGTACAGTGCTATAGTACATTAGCTATAGTGCAGTAGCTATGGTACAGTAGCTATAGTACAGTGCTATAGTACATTAGCTATAGTACAGTGCTATAGTACATTAGCTATAGTACAGTAGTTATAGTACAGTAGCTATGGTATAGTAGCTATAGTACAGTAGCTATAGAACAGTAATTATAGTTATACACTGAACAAAAATATAAACGCAACATGCAACAATTTCAAAGATTTTACTGGGTTACTGTTCATATAAGGAGATCTGTCATTGGAAATAAATTCATTAGGCCCTAATCTATGGGTTTCACATGACAGGAAATACAGATACATCTCCTTCACATAGAGTTGATCAGGCTGTTGATTTTGGCCTGTGGAATGTTGTTCCACTCCTCTTCAATGGCCGTGTGAAGTTGCTGGATATTGGCGGGATCTGGAACACGCTGTCATTCACCAGTGGTCCCGTGTGGCTCAGTTGGTAGAGCATGGTGTTTGCAACATCAGGGTTGTGGGTTTGATTCCCACGGGGGGCCAGTACAGAAAAAAAAAAATATATATATATATATTTTTTTTTAAATGTATGAAATGTATGCATTCACTACTGTAAGTCGCTCTGGATAAGAGCGTCTGCTAAAGGACTAAAATGTAAATGTAAAAATTTTCACGTCAACCCAGAACATCTCAAACATGCTCAGTGGGTGGCATGTTTGGTGAGTATGCAGGCCGTGGAAGAACTGGGACATTTTCAGCTTCCAGGAATTGTTTACAAATCCTTGTGACATGAGGCTGTGCATTATCATGCTGAAACATGAGGTGATGGTGGCGGATAAATGGCACAACAATGGGCCTCAGGATCTCGTCACGGTATCTGTGTGCATTCAAATTGCCATTGATAAAATGCAATTGTGTTCATTGTCCGCAGCCTATACCATAACCCCATCGCCACCGTGGGGCACTCTGTTCACAACGTTGACATCAGCAAACTGCTTGCCCACACGATGCCATACACACTGTCTGCCATCTACCCGGTACAGTTGAAACCGGGATTCATCCATGAAGAGCACACTTCTCCAGCGTGCCAGCGGCCATTAAAGGTGAGCTTTTGACCACTGCAATCAGATCACGACCCTGGTGAGGACAACGAGCACACAGTTGAGCTTCCCTGAGACGGTTTCTGACAGTTTGTGCAGAAATTATTCGGTTTCAGACAATCCCACAGGTGAAGAAGCCGGATGTGGAGGTCCTGGGCTGCCGTGGTTACACGTGCTCTGCGGTTGTGAGGCCGGTTGGACGCAATTCTCTAAAACAACATTGAAGGCGGCTTATGGTAGAGAAATTAACATTACGTTCTTTTGCAACAGCTCTGGTGGACATTCATGTAGTCAGCATACCTATTGTACGCTCCTACATTTGTGGCATTGTGTTTTAGAGTGGCCTTTTATTGTCCCCAGCACAAGGTGCACCTGTGTAATGATCATGCTGTTTAAACAGCTTCTTGATATGCCACACCTGTCAGGTGGATGAATTATCTTATCAACGGAGAAATGCTCACTAACAGGGATGTAAACAAATTTGTGCACAACATTTGTGAGAAATACGTTTTTTTTGTGCGTATGGAACATTTCTGGGATCTTTTATTTCAGCTCATGAAACATGGGTCCAACACTTTACATGTTGCATTTATATTTTTGTTCAGTATAAATCACACCTATATATTCCATGAATGATATGAGAAGATGACATGAGTCAGTAATTTAGGTATTTTTATTTATTTAATAAGGCAAGTCAGTTAAGAACAAATTCTTATTTACAATGACAGCCTACACCAGACAACGCTGGGCCAATTGTGCGCCGCCCTACGGGACTCCCAATCACGGCCGGTTGTGATACAGCCTGGATTCGAACCAGGGTGTCTGTAGTGACACCTTAAGCACTGAGATGCAGTGCCTTAGACCGCTGTGCCACTCGGGAGATACAGTATATAGTATCATAAATGACACAGATCCTATAGATAAATCACTCAACATACCTGTCAGTGGTTACTGCTACAGTGAGAGGACAGTCACATACATTCGACATACCTGTCAGTGGTTACTGCTACAGTGAGAGGACAGTCACATACATTCAACAAACCTGTCAGTGGTTACTGCTACAGTGAGAGGACAGTCACATACATTCAACAAACCTGTCAGTGGTTACTGATACAGTGAGAGGACAGTCACATACATTCAACAAACCTGTCAGTGGTTACTGCTACAGTGAGAGGACAGTCACATACATTCGACATACCTGTCAGTGGTTACTGCTACAGTGAGAGGACAGTCACATACATTCAATAACAAAATCTTCAGATTTAGTTTACGATTTTCATCCCTCATTAATCTCATCAGAGTTGCATTGAGATGTTCAGATTTAAGATATTAAAGTTTAAAATAAAGCGTTACATAGATTGTGGACCGTTTCCATGTATTTATTTTTGCTGACTCGTTATAAACAGGAGTTTCCTTTAAGGTCTCGTGGTCTGTATTTGGGTGTAAAATCCTCCAAGTCGTCATAAAAGTCTGGCAACAGAGTGTGATGTTTACCCCTAAGCCTGGAAGGTTGTTCCCTAGTTGAAGAGGCCGGTCCCAACCCATCCCACGGTGCCTTAGAGATGGGCCTGTTATGGCCATAACATCGCTGGCTGCTACGGTAACGGTTGAACTTTTTAAACATGACATGTGCTTCAAAGTTAAACCAAAGTCAAAAGTCAATATGTGACAGTGAACTTCAAAAGAAGGGAAGCAAGAGGTTTGTTTCTCAAAGCCTTGCGTTGCAGTGACCAAGTCTCAAGAAATGGTGTTGTGATGCAAAACAAATGTACAGATCTTGTTCCAAAATACATACTGTCATGTAATGTGGATGTGTAATGTAATGTAATGTAATGTGGATGTGTAATGTAATGTAATGTAATGTAATGTAATGTGGATGTGTAATGTAATGTAATGTAATGTAATGTAATGTGATGTAATGTGGATGTGTAATGTAATGTAATGTGGATGTGTAATGTAATGTAATGTGATGTAATGTAATGTAATGTAATGTGGATGTGTAATGTAATGTAATGTAATGTGGATGTGTAATGTAATGTAATGTAATGTAATGTAATGTGATGTAATGTGGATGTGTAATGTAATGTAATGTGGATGTGTAATGTAATGTAATGTGATGTAATGTAATGTAATGTAATGTGGATGTGTAATGTAATGTAATGTGGATGTGTAATGTAATGTAATGTGATGTAATGTGGATGTGTAATGTAATGTAATGTAATGTAATGTGGATGTGTAATGTAATGTAATGTAATGTGGATGTGTAATGTAATGTAATGTAATGTGATGTAATGTGGATGTGTAATGTAATGTAATGTAATGTAATGTGGATGTGGATGTGTAATGTAATGTAATGTGATGTAATGTGGATGTGTAATGTAATGTAATGTAATGTGATGTAATGTGGATGTGTAATGTAATGTAATGTAATGTGATGTAATGTGGATGTGTAATGTAATGTAATGTAATGTAATGTAATGTAATGTGGATGTGTAATGTAATGTAATGTGATGTAATGTGGATGTGTAATGTAATGTAATGTAATGTAATGTAATGTGGATGTGTAATGTAATGTAATGTAATGTGATGTAATGTGGATGTGTAATGTAATGTAATGTAATGTAATGTGATGTAATGTGATGTAATGTGGATGTGTAATGTAATGTAATGTAATGTGATGTAATGTGGATGTGTAATGTAATGTAATGTAATGTGATGTAATGTGGATGTGTAATGTAATGTAATGTAATGTGGATGTGTACATTGTATAACAAATACTAAGTAATATACCTTCGAGATAATAAACACTTTAACCTTGAACTTGAAGCGTTCCCTCTATAGAGGTTACTCAGAGAGAAAATAGTTGCTGTAATACTTACAGTTTTTGTCTTTAAACGATTTCAAGTCTATGCGTATTAAAGTCAACATGTCTATCTTCATTCACTTGTCTTACAAATAGACAGAGTGGGAGTACTTCAGTACACATTGATTCAAACCATGATGACGTAAGTAGAGACGATCTCAGATGAGTTGTATTATGTAAAACAACACAGAGAGGACATTTCCTGTTTCTGTTTAAATTAGAAGTTACTTACAGACTACCTGGAAACTATAAATACTGGAAAAAGGAAAAATCAAACCATTTCTGAGCAGTTTCATGTTTTTTCCCTACATGCCAGAAACCATTATTTTGTAGATCTGATTGTATTTTTGGAAACATAGGTTGGCCCACAATGCCCAGTCAGTCAGCAAAGGGTTGGAAAATACTCAATGATGTGCTCAGTGTTATGTGAGGTCACCACTGGAGGATGTAGACCTGCTCAGGACCATGTCAGCATCACAAAATGGCTCCCTGTTTCCTTCACGCACTACTTTTGGCCAGGGCCCCATTGGGTTCTGGTCACAAGTAGTGCACTATATAGGGAACAGGGTGCCACTTGGGATGGACACCATTTCTGGACCACAGCAGCAGCTGCCTGCTTCCCTGTAAGTTCCCAGCATGGTTGGGGTCCAGTCCATCACTATTAAAACAATTCCGGAAGTAAACTGACAATCCAATTCCAATTGAAAAGCAATAAGGGGGAAAAAAAATCCAGAATTGGAATTTCAGTTTACTTCCGGAATGGACTTGGAATTGAAACTGACCCCAACTCTGTCAAGTTTCCAGAGACCTTACCTGAGCTAGCCTTGAAAGGAGCCAACCCTTGTGAATGGAAGGAGATATCTGTCGTATCAGTCTGCACAGGCCTCGATCGAGAGAAATACAGTACCTTGCATACCTGCGGGACCAAAATCTTGCCTTGTGAGGAAGATGGCATGGTCATGGTACTCAGCATGATCGGGGTCCCGGCGCTGCTGCGTGTTGGCCCAGCGACACACCTGCTCCAGGCTACGGGACGGGTTCCCACGCTCGATCAGGCTGATGGACTGAGGAAAGAAGAATACCGTTCTCATTTCAGAAACAATCTACAAGCCTGATCCCAGATCTGTTTGTGCTCTTGCCAACTCCATTGCTGTCATTGTTAAGCCAATGAGCGACAAGGAGTTGGCATGATACCCCAAACAGCAGGCACTCAGGCTAACAGCCTACCATAACCACTGGATAGGATCATCTCACAGTGTTTAATCATCGTTATTAATCTTACTAGCGCTCATTCAGCAGATAGATGACTACTTCAAAATGGTTTTACCTGCAATGATCGGGATCAGCATGCTTGTTTTAGCTACTTGAGTTGAAAGCATTGATTTTTAGTTGCCCTGGATAAGAGTATCTGCTCAATGACTAAAACATCATGTAATTATTAGTTATTTAGAACATACTGTACTAGGGTGTACTAACATCCCTGGTCAAAAGTAGTACACTATATAAGGAAAAGTAGTACACTTCATAGGGAATGGAGAACCATTTTGGAGGCATCTTTATTGTTTTACAGCAACAGCCTGGAGAGGGTTCTGGTGCTTGAGGAGAATATATATATATTTTTTATTTAACCTTTATTTAACTAGGCAAGTCAGTTAAGAACAAATTCTCATATACAATGACTGCCAAACCCAGACAACGCTGGGCCAATTGTGCGCCGCCCTATTGGACTCCCAATCATGGCCAGTTATGATACAGCCTAGAATCGATCTAGGGTCTGTGGTGACCCCTCTAGCACTGAGATGCAGTGCCTTAGATCGCTGTGATACAGCCTGGAATGGAACCAGGGTCTGTAGTGACCCCTCTAGCACTGAGATGCAGTGTCTTAGACCGCTGTGATACAGCCTGGAATGGAACCAGGGTCTGTAGTGACCCCTCTAGCACTGAGATGCAGTGCCTTAGACCGCTGTGATACAGCCTGGAATGGAACCAGGGTCTGTAGTGACGCCTCTAGCACTGAGATGCAGTGTCTCAGACCGCTGTGATACAGCCTGGAATGGAACCGGGGTCTGTAGTGACCCCTCTAGCACTGAGATGCAGTGTCTTAGATCGCTGTGATACAGCCTGGAATGGAACCAGGGTCTGTAGTGATGCCTCTAGCACTGAGATGCAGTGCCTTAGACCGCTGCTCCACTCGGGAGCCCCACTAACCTTATCTAAAAGGTTAGTGACTATAATTGTGCTGCTGGCAACAATTTAATGTAGTTATTTTTGCCAAATAGAATGTTATTTAAGTTCCTGATCTAATAGCTAATTTCTGTAGGCTATGGCAGGTGTCCTAGAATGTTATTTAAGTCCCTGAGCTAATAGCTAATTTCTGTAGGCTATGGCAGGTGTACTAGAACGTTATTTAAATCCCTGAGCTAATACCTCATTTCTGTTGGCTATGGCAAGTGTTCTAGCATGTTATTTGAGTTCCTGAGCTAATAGCTCATTTCTGTTGGCTATGGCAGGTGTTCTAGCATGTTATTTAAGTTCCTGAGCTAATAGCTAATTTCTGTAGGCTATGGCAGGTGTTCTAGAATGTTATTTGAGTTCCTGAGCTAATAGCTCATTTCTGTAGGCTATGGCAGGTGTTCTAGAATGTTATTTAAGTTCCTGAGCTAAAAGCTCATTTCTGTAGGCTATGGTAGGTGTTCTAGAATGTTATTTAAGTTCCTGAGCTAATAGCTAATTTCTGTAGGCTATGGCAGGTGTTCTAGAATGTTATTTAAGTCCCTGTGTAGAAATACAGTAAATTAGCTTCAACTTTCCAAAAATCCCTTGGAGGGAAAACAATCTTTAGATGGGAGGAACCACTGAACATCTAACTTGAATATTTGTATTTTTTTTTATTTCACCTTGATTTAATCTGGAAGGCCAGTTGAGAACAAGTTCTCATTTACAACTGCGACCTGGCCAAGATAAAGCAAAGCAGTGCGACACAAACAATACAGAGTTACACATGGGATAAACAAACGTACAGTCAATAACACAACAGAAAAATGTATATACAGTGTGTGCAAATGTAGTAAGATTAGGGAGGTAAGGCAATACATAGCCCATAGTGGCGAAATAATTACAATATAGCAATTAAACACTGGAGTGATAGATGTGCAGAAGATGAATGTGCAAGTAGAGATACTGGGGTGCAAATAAGCCAAAAAATAAATAACAATATAGGGATGAGGTAGTTGGGTGGGCTATTTACAGATGGGCTGTGTACAGGTGCAATGCTCAGTAAACTGCTCTGACAGCTGATGCTTATAGTTAGAGAGGGATATATAAGACTCCAGCTTCAGTGATTTTTGCAATTCGTTCCAGTCTTTGGCAGCAGAGAACTGGAAGGAAAGGCAGCCAAAGGAAGTGTTGGCTTTGGGGATGACCAGTGAAATATACCTGCTGGAGCGTGTGCTACGGGTGGATGCTGCTATGGTGACCAGTGAGCTGAGATAAGGCAGGGTTTTACCTAGCAAAGACTTATAGATGACCTGGAGCCAGTGGGTTTGGCGACGAATATGAGGTCGAGGGCCAGCCAACGAGAGCATACAGGTCGCAGTGGTGGGTAGTAATAAGGGGCTTTGGTGACAAAATGGATGGCACTGTGATAGACTACATCCAATTTGCTGAGTAGAGGCTATTTTGTAAATGACATCGCCGAAGTCAAGGATCGGCTGGATAGTCAGTTTTACGAGGGTATGTTTGCCAGCACGAGTGAAGGATGCTTTCTTTGCGAAATAGGAAGCCGATTCTAGATTTAATTTTGGATTGGAGATGCTTAATGTGAGTCTGGATGGATCAAGATGGATCACTTCAAATTGATTGATTTGAATAAATTAGGGCAAATAAATTAGGGTCAATACAATGAATCCTAGTTTCAGCCAATTTAAACACTATTTGTTTCACAATTAGTTGATTTCCCATGGCCACCCCTTATCGGCCCTGGAGAGAGACAGAAAGAGAGAGCGAGAGAGACAGAGGAAAGGAGACGAGAGAGAGACAGAGAGAAGGAGACGAGAGAGAGACAGAGAGAAGGACACGAGAGAGAGACAGAGGGAAGGAGACGAGAGAGACAGAGAGAAGGAGACGAGAGAGAGAGACAGAGACAGAGGGAAGGAGACGAGAGAGAGAGACAGAGGGAAGGAGACGAGAGAGAGAGACAGAGACAGAGGGAAGGAGACGAGAGAGAGAGACAGAGCGAGCAACGGGTGTAATGTAAACTCTTACCTGTCTGAACCTGACCGTGATCATGAAGATGAGAAGTCTTACCTGTCTGAACCTGACCGTGATCATGAAGATGAGAAGTCTTACCTGTCTGAACATGACCGTGATCAGGAAGATGAAGTCTTACCTGTCTGAACCTGACCGTGATCAGGAAGAAGAGAAGTCTTACCTGTCTGAACCTGACCGTGATCAGGAAGAAGAGAAGTCTTACCTGTCTGAACCTGACCGTGATCAGGAAGAAGAGAAGTCTTACCTGTCTGAACCTGACCGTGATCAGGAAGAAGAGAAGTCTTACCTGTCTGAACCTGACCGTGATCAGGAAGAAGAGAAGTCTTACCTGTCTGAACATGACCGTGATCAGGAAGATGAAGTCTTACCTGTCTGTACCTGACCGTGATCAGGAAGAAGAGAAGTCTTACCTGTCTGTACCTGACCGTGATCAGGAAGAAGAGAAGTCTTACCTGTCTGTACCTGACCGTGATCAGGAAGAAGAGAAGTCTTACCTGTCTGAACCTGACCGTGATCAGGAAGATGAGAAGTCTTACCTGTCTGAACCTGACCGTGATCAGGAAGAAGAGAAGTCTTACCTGTCTGAACCTGACCGTGATCAGGAAGAAGAGAAGTCTTACCTGTCTGAACATGACCGTGATCAGGAAGATGAAGTCTTACCTGTCTGTACCTGACCGTGATCAGGAAGAAGAGAAGTCTTACCTGTCTGTACCTGACCGTGATCAGGAAGAAGAGAAGTCTTACCTGTCTGTACCTGACCGTGATCAGGAAGAAGAGAAGTCTTACCTGTCTGAACATGACCGTGATCAGGAAGATGAGAAGTCTTACCTGTCTGTACATGACCGTGATCAGGAAGAAGAGAAGTCTTACCTGTCTGAACATGACCGTGATCAGGAAGAAGAGAAGTCTTACCTGTCTGAACCTGACCATGATCAGGAAGAAGAGAAGTCTTACCTGTCTGAACCTGACCGTGATCAGGAAGATGAGAAGTCTTACCTGTCTGAACCTGACCGTGATCAGGAAGATGAAGTCTTACCTGTCTGTACCTGAACGTGATCAGGAAGATGAGAAGTCTTACCTGTCTGTACCTGACCGTGATCAGGAAGATGAAGTCTTACCTGTGTGTACCTGAACGTGATCATGAAGATGAGAAGTCTTACCTGTCTGAACCTGACCGTGATCAGGAAGATGAGAAGTCTTACCTGTCTGTACCTGACCGTGATCAGGAAGATGAGAAGTCTTACCTGTCTGTACCTGACCATGATCAGGAAGATGAGAAGTCTTACCTGTCTGAACCTGACCGTGATCAGGAAGATGAGAAGTCTTACCTGTCTGAACCTGACCGTGATCAGGAAGATGAAGTCTTACCTGTCTGTACCTGACCGTGATCAGGAAGATGAGAAGTCTTACCTGTCTGAACCTGACCGTGATCAGGAAGATGAAGTCTTACCTGTCTGTACCTGACCGTGATCAGGAAGATGAGAAGTCTTACCTGTCTGAACCTGACCGTGATCAGGAAGATGAAGTCTTACCTGTCTGTACCTGAACGTGATCATGAAGATGAGAAGTCTTACCTGTCTGTACCTGACCGTGATCAGGAAGATGAAGTCTTACCTGTCTGTACCTGAACGTGATCGGGAAGAAGAGAAGTCTTACCTGTCTGAACCTGACCGTGATCTGGAAGATGAAGTCTTACCTGTCTATACCTGAACGTGATCGGGAAGATGAGAAGTCTTACCTGTCTGAACCTGACCGTGATCGGGAAGATGAGAAGTCTTACCTGTCTGTACCCAACCATGATCATGCGGACGAGGACGATGTTGATGTTGGTTCCCAAGGACTCATCGTGGTAGATCTCATCAACCTAAGGGAAGCAGCCAGAGAGATAAACAACATTAATTTATTTATTTAGTGAATTCCTTTAGCCAAGCCCTTGCTTCCGGTCCTGCTGAGTTGAGGGTGATTAGGCCCTCCGCTGAGTTGGTAGATTGGACAGACCTTAGGAATGTGGTGCATGGTTTGCTCCACCCCACAGGCACTAAGGGGTGAAGGAGTCTATAGCCTGGTCTCAGATCTGTTTGTGCTGTCTTGCCAACTCTTATGGTCATTGTCACGCCAATGGTAACAAACATGGGCCCTGGTCAAAAGTAGTGCACTATACAGGGAATAGGGT
The DNA here is from genome assembly GCF_901001165.1 of Salmo trutta. NCBI lineage: Eukaryota > Metazoa > Chordata > Actinopteri > Salmoniformes > Salmonidae > Salmo > Salmo trutta. The sequence continues at coordinate 341,320 of NW_021823350.1, read as the reverse complement.
TCCATTTGGGACGCTGTCCCATATGAGATTGCTTCTGATGCTAGATTCATCATCTCATAGTGTGCTTCTTAATACGCGATGTGATGATAGCTCATAGTACACAGACGTACACAGGCCTACATCAGAGTCTACATCAAAGAGTCTACACAGCACGTCACATCTGGCAAAAACACAGCTGGTAGTTTGTTTAGCTTTCAGAAGGATAAGACAGCCAGCCAGCCAGGGCCGGCCCTCCAGAAGGATAAGACAGCCATCCAGCCAGGGCCGGCCCTCCAGAAGGATAAGACAGCCATCCAGCCAGGGCCGGCCCTCCAGAAGGATAAGACAGCCATCCAGCCAGGGCCGGCCCTCCAGAAGGATAAAACAGCCAGCCAGCCAGGGCCGGCCCTCCAGAAGGATAAGGCAGCCAGCCAGGGCCAGCCTTCCAGAGGTAGGACGAGCAAGTTAACAGAAACGCAAAGTCTCTCTCACTAAATATCTCTATTCTACCTACAAACTGGTATCTATGCTGCTACAGTAAACATACTCTGTATCAAAAACTCTCTCTTAACATTAACAGCAAGCATTAACTAGCATCCATAGCTCGGTCTATGAACTTGAGTGGTTGCATTTCTCCAGCGCCATCCCTCAGCTGTTCACCCCAAAAAAAGTGGTTGGTGTACACTTGTTGTTTAAATCCCAGATTACCCCTTTAACACTAATATCATGCTAATAACCTGTAATAATCTGACATAGAACCTGACAGGACAAACAACCCTACTGAACAATAACCTGTAATAATCTGACATAGAACCTGACAGGACAAACAACCCTACTGAACAATAACCTGTAATAATCTGACATAGAACCTGACAGGACAAACAACCCTACTGAACAATAACCTGTAATAATCTGACATAGAACCTGACAGGACAAACACCCCTACTGAACAATAACCTGTAATAATCTGACATAGAACCTGACAGAACAAACACCCCTATTGAACAATAACCTGTAATAATCTGACATAGAACCTGACAGGATAAACACCCTACTAAATACTGATCCACTTGGCTCAATAGTTCACACCAATGTGCTTCCACTCGACAGCACAGGAGTGGAAGCAATCCCCTTTACAGAGAGAATGTGTGTGTGTGTGTGTGTGTGTGTGTGTGTGTGTGTGTGTGTGCGCGCATCTGTCTGTCTGCTCTCTGATGGTTTGGTTTTGCATACATGGAATGGGATGCTGCTATCCACAGTGGGTGGCTGGTAATGGGATGCTGCTGTCCACAGTGGGTGGCTGGTAATGGGATGCTGTTATCCACAGTGGGTGGCTGGTAATGGGATGCTGCTATCCACAGTGGGTGGCTGGTAATGGGATGCTGCTATCCACAGTGGGTGGCTGGTAATGGGATGCTGCTGTCCACAGTGGGTGGCTGGTAATGGGATGCTGCTATCCACAGTGGGTGGGTGGTAATGGGATGCTGTTATCCACAGTGGGTGGCTGGTAATGGGATGCTGCTATCCACAGTGGGTGGCTGGTAATGGGATGCTGCTATCCACAGTGGGTGGGTGGTAATGGGATGCTGCTATCCACAGGGGGTGGCTGGTAATGGGATGCTGCTATCCACAGTGGGTGGCTGGTAATGGGATGCTGCTATCCACAGTGGGTGGGTGGTAATGGGATGCTGCTATCCACAGTGGGTGGCTGGTAATGGGATGCTGCTGTCCACAGTGGGTGGCTGGTAATGGGATGCTGCTATCCACAGTGGGTGGCTGGTAATGGGATGCTGCTGTCCACAGTGGGTGGGTGGTAATGGGATGCTGTTATCCACAGTGGGTGGCTGGTAATGGGATGCTGCTATCCACAGTGGGTGGCTGGTAATGGGATGCTGCTATCCACAGTGGGTGGCTGGTAATGGGATGCTGCTGTCCACAGTGAGTGCTTGTCATGCTGGTGCTGGGCCTTCCTGGCCATGGGACTGTGGAGTTGTTCTCCCTCTATTGTTATGAGTTGTGATTCAACAGGCAATCATGTGCGATATCTTGTTAAAACATTGGCACGCGTCCAAATGAAACCACTGTTATTATGCAATGGCTGAGCTAGTCTGACCTAGAGATGCTTTGATGACTGCAGAATGGTCCCATAATGATGCTCTGGAATGTGTGGAGACTTAATGGAGGAGCTTCAAAACAACATGGAAGTCCAATCAAAAGTCAAACCAAGTCTGCACTGTAAGTTATTTCAACTCATTATTATTAACTAACTGCTTCCACAGCCTTTTTTAGTTGACTCAACTTTACGGTCTAAGTGTTACCTGAACTAAAAAAATATAGTTGGGCCAAATTTACTGTAGGTCCAACTGGAGAAAAACGTAGGCCGGAATTCAGTGAACATAAAATGATGTCTCATTTTAGGTTCATTCATCAAAAATTATTATTTGCGCATCTTAACTAAAACAAAAAGCTCTGGAACTAGTTGGACACAGACAGTGCTTTTAATATACAATGTTTTCAACTGACTTATTTGACACAGTCTCTGTTCATTTATACAGTAATTGTTATTTTACATGTTGTTCTCTGGGATTTGAGCTCACAATCTCTTGGTTCACAGCATTCCAATCTTCCTGCGTCTCCACCATGTCTGTGTCAATGACTGATTTCACCTGTATTGCTACACTTTGCACTTCAAAGTAAATCTCACCTCTGTTAAAAGGACACAAAACTATTTTATTCATTATAGTAATTAAGAAGTACCATTTTAACAGAGTAATATGCCCCACCTACATTAGACAACAACACAGAAAACCTTTAAATTGCTGAAATAAGTAAATGAATGATGAGAGAATAGTCAGATTACCTGATACCAGACAGACATAGTGGTTTAGCAGGAAGATGGGGATGATGTAAACGAAGAGGTTGTGAGTTCAAATCCCAGGTGAGGACACACACACACATATATATATATATATATATATATAAATGAACATGCATTGAAAACATTGTATGTTAAAAGCACTGTGCTTGTAACCAGATGCACTTTTTTTAGTGAAGATGCCCAAATAATAATTTATAGTTTAATGAACATATGAAACAAGTTGAGCAAACAGATCATTTTAAGTTGACTTTTTCCCCCCTAGGTTTACTCAACCCATAAGGCTCTGGTCAAACATAGTGCACTAAGGAATATGGAGCCATTTGTGACGCAGACTAAGTAACATTTCCATCCGAGCATGTTTTATCCTCATCAAACCATCCACTACATGTCAACACTCCCTCTAGGGTCCTATAGAGTCAATCAACAGCTTCAATTTGTGGTTTTCTGAATGCGGGTTTGAGGAAAAGAACCAGGGATGGGTGGAGGGATTTGGAATCTTGTTTCTGTTTCCATAGCTACATATAGAAGTCTTAGAACAAGAACAGCTTGGTTATGGATCATGATGATCAACATGCCGAGTCAGCTGACTGGAGACCAGAAGGGACCAGGAGACACAGGGTTCATTGAGTTCCACATAAAAAAAACAACCTTTCTAATGATTCTTTCCTCACAGGTGTCTCTTTAACCTGTTGTCCTAGAAAATATAAATGCTATGAAAACATATATGTAAGCTATACATACAATCAGTCTTCTATGGTTGGTTTGTTTTGAACTTTGTATGTCTGCCCAAACATGAACTTGATGTACTGGCTGCGGTTACTAGACAGTTTGTGTGAATATGTCTCGATGCTTTACTGCGTCATTTTCCTTTTTCTTCAAGTGTGTCTTAAACTAAAATGTATGGATGAAATAGGCTGCCGTTGGGCCTCCCGAGTGGTGCAGCCTTCCTAGGTACTGCTTCGCAGTGTTGCGGCGTCACTACAGTCTGGGATCGAACCCAGGCTTTGTCACAACCGTCTGTGACCGGGAGTCCCATAGGGCGGCGCCCAATAAGCCCAGCGTTGTCATAATTAGGGGAGGGTTTGGCCCGGGGGGGCTTGACTTGGCTCATCGCGCTCTAGCGACTCCTTGTGGCGGGCCAAGCGCCTGCAGGCTGACCTTGTCATCAGTTGAATGGTGCAGCTGGCTTCTGGGTTAAGCGGCTGGTGTTAAGAAACGCGGCTTTGGGGGGTGGTCATGTTTCGGAGGACACATGATTTGACCTTTGCCTCCCCCGAGCCCGTTGCGGAGTTGCAGCGATGAGACAAGATCGTGAAAAAATGCAAATACAAATAATAATAATAATAATAATAATAAGGACATTATATAGGATATTGACCACAACAAAACATGGAAGATATATGTTATTCTCTTCCAGTTTTATGCCTGTTCAAAGTTAACTTCAAAGCATAATTTAACAATAAAGTGTGCAGAAACCATCAAACACACACGCCCAGATATGTTTCAAAATACACACACACACACACACACACACACACACACACACACACGCCCAGATATGTTTCAAAATACACATTCGCCCAGATAAGTTTCAACAACACTAGACCAGCTATGTTTCAACAACACTAGACCGGATATGTTTCAACAACACTAGACCGAATATGTCTCAACAACACTAGACCGGCTATGTTTCAACAACACTAGACCGGATATGTCTCAACAACACTAGACCGGATATGTCTCAACAACACTAGACCGGATATGTCTCAACAACACTAGACCGAATATGTCTCAACAACACTAGACCGTATATGTCTCAACAACACTAGACCAGATGTCTCAACAACACTAGACCATGGTGAGTTAGGTCAAATGGTCTCCTCCCAGCAGAGCGAAGGTCGGCCATATTGATTTATCTGTGTTAGTGACAGTCTCTCTCCTGTTTACCAGAATACTGGAGGTCTGAACTGATGCACTTTGTTTTCGAGTGATGCTTTAAACACAGCCGAGGAAGGCCCTGGGATGGCCTGCCTGTCTATGATGTCATAAACACATCAGTCACAGTGATAAAGGCAGGCGTTGCACATGCCGCCTCTCAGGTCACTCTAAGTACGGTGGTGCTCCTTACAAATTACAGAACCGAAATAAGGAAGCATTTTTGCTTTGCTGGTCTCTCTGTAACTATGTCATGAATGTAAATAAACCCAGCTGGGGGGAGTCTATGCCAAGTTCTCCAAAACAAGACGTGATGTTTACCCTCTCCCCAAGGACACATCACCCATCTATCAGCCTTCTATCTGTGCACATATAGCTGAATTAAGAGGGAAGAGATGTCTAACACACTAGATAAATGATAAGCTAAATGTCAATAGGCAGGACAGCACACAATGTTTAAAAAAACCACAGTACAAACATATAAACGACTGTGTAACTGACGCAAGAATGGAACTTGGCAACAATCCAACATTTACACAGCAAAGGAACGTAGACTAGGCTACACATCAACCAAATAGCCTTATTCATTCACTTCCAGAACAGTAATTCAGCTATTTAATGAAACCGTGTATAAGTAAAGTAAAGGCAGATGACGCCAGATTCCCCTTGACTTTGTGTGATGTAATGTATTCAGATCTCCATACTGAGTTGAATGCTGACCTGTATAAATGTCGGGTTGATGTTGGACGTTAAACTGAGCAGCTGTTGAACAATGACGACAAACATCAGAAATAGCCACAGCCATTTCCTGCCATAGTGGAGCATACTCTAAACTGTAAGCTAGCTGGAGGGATATACAGTGCCGGTCAAAAGATTTAGAACACCTACTCATTCAAAAGCTTTTTCTTTATTTTTACTATTTATGACATTGTAGAATAATAGTGAATACATGAAATAACACATATGGAATCACGTAGTAACCAAAAAAGTGTTAAACACATGAAAATACATGAGGAGGTGTGATGGTGTCGGGGTGCTTTGCAGGCGACACTGTCAGTGATTTATTTAGAATTCAAGGCACACAGCATTCTGCAGCGATACGCCATCCCATCTGGTTTGCACTTAGTGGGACTATAATTAGTTTTTCAATGACCCAACACCTCCAGGCTGTGTAAGGGCTATTTGACCAAGAAGGAGAGTGATGGAGTGCTGCATCAGATGACCTGGCCTCCACAAACACCCAACCTCAACCCAATTGAGACGTTTGGGATGAGTTGGGCTGCAGAGTGAAGGAAAATCAGCCAGCAAGTGCTCAGCATATGTGTGAACTCCTTCAAGACTGTTGGAAAAGCATTCCAGGTGAAGCTGGTTGAGAGAATGCCAAGAGTATGCAAAGCTGTAATCAAGGCAAAGGGTGGATAATTTGAAGAATTTCACATCTAAAACAGATTTTGATTTGTTTTACACTTTTTTGGTTACTACATGATTCCATGTGTTATTTGATAGTTTTGATGTCTTCACTATTATTCTACAATGTAGAAAATAGTAAAAAAAATTAAGAAAAACCCTTGAATGAGTAAGTGAGTGCAAACGTTTGACTGGTGCTGTATATCTCATCCTACCTGCCTGCCTTGTGTACAGCATAACATCAACATGGACAAAACCCCTCGTGGGTTTTCTCTAACAACACAGCCATTGTGCTCAGGCAGGCACCTCATAGCCTCCTAGCATGGCTTGGTCCAGACAGGCTCCTCACAGGCTCTGCAGGGTCCTAGCATGGTTTGGTCCAGGCAGACACCTCACAGGCTCTGCAAGCATGGCTTGGTCCAGACAGGCACCTCACAGGCTCTGCAGGCTCCTAGCATGGCTTGTTCCAAGCAGACACCTCACAGGATCTGCAAGCTCCTAGCATGGCTTGGTCTAGACAGGCACCTCACAGGCTCTGCAAGCTCCTAGCATGGCTTGGTCTAGACAGGCACCTCACAGGCTCTGCAAGCTCCTAGCATGGCTTGGTCTAGACAGGCACCTCACAGGCTCTGCAGGCTCCTAGCATGGCTTGTTTCAGGCAGGCACCTCGCAGGCTCTGCAGGTTCCTAACATGGCTTGTTCCAGGCAGGCACCTCGCAGGCTCTGCAGGCTCCTAGCATGGCTTGGTCCAGGCAGGATGTGCTTTAATCAGTTCCTTGGCCCGGGAGATTTTCTCCAAGTGGTACTGTACTAGCTCCACATTCTGTACTGGTGGCTGGGAAGGATTGGTGGGATTTGGGTGGGTAGAGCTATTTCAGACACAGCAAGCCACTGGCTTAACCAGAAGAGCTACAGTGTTTACCTTGTTTGTAGAAACTTAGACCTCTCAGTCTAAAGAGACTGGGAGCAAAAAAACATTTCTCTCTCCTCACTTGCTCTTGCTCTCTCTGAGTGAATGTTATTAGAATGTAAACATTATTAGAATGTAAAGTTTCAAGTTTAAACATTTATTTGTCACATGCACAGGATAGAGCAGGTATAGAATAGTACAGTCGTGGCCAAAAGTTTTGAGAATGACACAAATATAAATTTTCACAAAGTCTGCTGCCTCAGTTTGTATCATGGCAATTTGCATATACTCCAGAATGTTATGAAGAGTGATCAGATGAATTGCAATTAATTGCAAAGTCCCTCTTTGCCATGCAAATGAACTGAATCCCCCCAAAACCATTTCCACTGCATTTCAGCCCTGCCACAAAAGGACCAGCTGACATCATGTCAGTGATTCTCTCGTTAACACAGGTGTGAGTGTTGACGAGGACAAAGCTGGAGATCACTCTGTCATGATGATTGAGTTCGAATAACAGACTGGAAGCTTCAAAAGGAGGGTGGTGCTTGGAATCATTGTTCTTCCTCTGTCAACCATGGTTACCTGCAAGGGAACACGTGCCTTCATCCTTGCTTTGCACAAAAAGGGCTTCACAGGCAAGGATATTGCTGCCAGTAATATTGCACCTAAATCAACCATTTATCAGATCATCAAGAACTTCAAGGAGAGCGGTTCAATTGTTCAATTGTTGTGAAGAAGGCTTCAAGGCGCCCAAGAAAGTCCAGCAACTGCCAGGACTGTCTCCTAAAGTTGATTCAGCTGCGGGATCGGGGCACCACCAGTACAAAGCTTGCTCAGGAATGGCAGCAGGCAGGTGTGAGTGCATCTGCACGCACAGTGAGGCGTAGACTTTTGGAGGCAAGAAGGGCAGCAAAGAAGCCACTTCTCTCCAGGAACAACATGAGGGACAGACTGATATTCTGCAAAAAGTACAAGGATTGGACTGCAGAGGACTGGGGTAAAGTCATTGTCTCTGATAAATCCCCTTTCCGATTGTTTGGGGCATCCGGAAAAAAGAAGACAAGGTGAGCGCTGTCCGGAGAAGACAAGGTGAGCGCTACCATCAGTCCTGTGTCATGCCAACAGTAACGCATCCTGAGACCATTCATGTGTGGGGTTGCTTCTCAGCCAAGGGAGTGGGCTCACAATTTTGCCTAAGAACACAGCCATGACTAAAGAATGGTACCAACACATCCTCCGAGAGCAACTTCTCCCAACCATCTAGGAACAGTTTGATGACGAACAATGCCTTTTCCAGCATGATGGAGCACCTTGCCATAAGGCAAAAGTGATAACTAAGTGGCTCGGGGAACAAAACATCAATATTTTGGGTCCATGGCCAGGAAACTCCCCAGACCAAACATTTTTCATTTTTGATACTGTCGCAAAGCTAACTAGAAAGCAGCATTCCCCAAGAGAGGATGGCTTTCACTTCAGCAGTGATAAATTCATGAACTTCTTTGAGGAAAAGATCATGATCATTAGAAAGCAAATTACGGACTCCTCTTTAAATCTGCTTATTCCTCCAAAGCTCAGTTGTCCTGAGTCTGCACAACTCTACCAGGACCTAGGCTCAAGGGAGACACTCAAGTGTATTAGTACTATATCTCTTGACACAATGATGAAAATAATCATGGCCTCTAAACCTTCAAGCTGCATACTGGACCCTATTCCAACTAAACTACTAAAAGAGCTGCTTCTTGTGCTTGGCCCTCCTATGTTGAACATAATACACGTCTATCTATCCACCGGATGTGTACCAAACTGGTTTAGATCTTATCTGTCGGAAAGATATCAGTTTGTCTCTGTGGATGGTTTGTCCTCTGACAAATCAACTGTAAATTTCGGTGTTCCTCAAGGTTCTGTTTTAGGACCACTATTGTTTTCACTATATATTTTACCTCTTGGGTATGTCATTCAAAAACATAATGTTAACTTTCACTACTATGCGGATGACACACAGCTGTACATTTCGATGAAACATGGTGAAGCCCCAAAATTGCCCTCACTGGAAGCCTGTGTTTCAGACATAAGGAAGTGGATGGCTGCAAATGTTCTACTTTTAAACTCGGACAAAACAGAGATGCTTGTTCTAGGTCCCAAGAAACAAAGAGATCTTCTGTTGAATCTGACAATTAATCTTGATGGTTGTACAGTCGTCTCAAATAAAACTGTGAAGGACCCCGGCGTTACTCTGGACCCTGATCTCCTTTTGTCACTTCGAGGTTAGACTACTGCAATGCTCTACTTTCAGACTACCCGGATAAAGCACTAAATAAACTTCAGTTAGTGCTAAATACGGCTGCTAGAATCTTGACTAGAACCAAAACATTTGATCATATTACTCCAGTGCTAGCCTCTCTACACTGGCTTCCTGTTAAAGCAAGGGCTGATTTAAATGTTTTACTGCTAACCTACAAAGCATTACATGGGCTTGCTCCTACCTATCTTCCCGATTTGGTCCTGCCGTACATACCTACACGTACGCTACGGTCACAAGAAGCAGGCCTCCTAATTGTCCCTAGAATTTCTAAGCAAACAGCTGGAGGCAGGGCTTTCTCCTATAGAGCTCCATTTTTATGGAATGGTCTGCCTACCCATGTGAGAGACATGAGATGATTGAGTGTAGTCTGGCCCAGGAGTGTGAAGGTGAACGGAAAGGCACTGGAGCAACGAACCGCCCTTGCTGTTTCTGCCTGGCCGGTTCCACTCTCTCCACTGGGATTCTCTGCCTCTAACCCTATTACAGGGGCTGAGTCACTGGCTTACTGGTGTTCTTCCATGCCGTCCCTAGGAGGGGTGCGTCACTTGAGTGGGTTGAGTCACTGACGTGGTCTTCCTGTCTGGGTTGGCGCCCCCCCTTGGGTTGTGCTGTGGCGGAGATCTTTGTGGGCTATACTCGGTCTTGTCTCAGGATGGTAAGTTGGTGGTAGGAGATATCCCTCTAGTGGTGTGTGGACTGTGCTTTGGCAAAGTGGGTGGGGTTATATCCTGCCTGTTTGGTCCTGTCCGGGGGTATCATCGGATGGGGCCACAGTGTCTCCTGACCCCTCCTGTCTCAGCCTCCAGTATTTATGCTGCAGTAGTTTATGTGTCTGGGGGCTAGGGTCAGTCTGTTATATCTGGAGTACTTCTCCTGTCTTATCCGGTGTCCTGTGTGAATTTAAGTATGCTCTCTCTAATTCTCTTTCTTTCTTTCTCTCTCTCTCTCTCGGACGACCTGAGCCCAAGGACCATGCCTCAGGACTACCTGGCATGATGACTCCTTGCTGTCCTCAGTCCACCTGGCCGTGCTGCTGCTCCAGTTTCAACTGTTCTGCCTGTGGCTATGGAATCCTGACCTGTTCACCGGACGTGCTACCTGTCCCAGACCTGCTGTTTTCAACTCTCTAGAGACAGCAGGAGCGGTAGAGATACTCTCAATGATCGGCTATGAAAAGCCAACTGACATTTACTCCTGAGGTGCTGACCTGTTGCACCCTCGACAACTACTGTGATTATTATTATTTGACCATGCTGGTCATTTATGAACATTTTAACATTTTGGCCATGTTCTGTTATAATCTCCACCCGGCACAGTCAGAAGAGGACTGGCCACCTCTCATAGTCTGGTTCCGCTCTAGGTTTCTTCCAAGGTTTTGGCCTTTCTAGGGAGTTTTTCCTAGCCACCGTGCTTCTACACCTGCATTGCTTGTTTTAGGCTGGGTTTCTGTACAGCACTTTGAGATATCAGCTGATGTAAGAAGGGCTATATAAATACATTTGATTTCATTTCATTTAGGCTATGGAATCATCAACAGACGAACCATAGAGCAGCAGGCCTCCTCAACAGACATTAGGATATGGAATCATCAACAGATGGACCACAGAGCAGCAGGCCTCCTCAACAGACAGTAGGCTATGGAATCATCAACAGATGGACCACAGAGCAGCAGGCCTCCTCAACAGACAGTAGGCTATGGAATCATCAACAGATGGACCACAGAGCAGCAGGCCTCCTCAACAGACAGTAGGCTATGGAATCATCAACAGATGGACCATAGAGCAGCAGGCCTCCTCAACAAACAGTAGGCTATGGAATCATCAACAGACGGACCATAGAGCAGCAGGCCTCCTCAACAGACAGTAGGCTATGGAATCATCAACAGATGGTGGACCATAGAGCAGCAGGCCTCCTCAACAGACATTAGGCTATGGAATCATCAACAGATGGTGGACCACAGAGCAGCAGGCCTCCTCAACAGACAGTAGGCAATAGAATCATCAACAGATGGACCACAGAGCAGCAGGCCTCCTCAACAGACAGTAGGCTATGGAATCATCAACAGATGGACCACAGAGCAGCAGGCCTCCTCAACAGACAGTAGGCTATGGAATCATCAACAGATGGACCATAGAGCAGCAGGCCTCCTCAACAGACAGTAGGCTATGGAATCATCAACAGATGGACCACAGAGCAGCAGGCCTCCTCAACAGACAGTAGGCTATGGAATCATCAACAGATGGACCACAGAGCAGCAGGCCTCCTCAACAGACAGTAGGCTATGGAATCATCAACAGATGGACCACAGAGCAGCAGGCCTCCTCAACAGACAGTAGGCTATGGAATCATCAACAGACGGACAATAGAGCAGCAGGCCTCCTCAACAGACAGTAGGCTATGGAATCATCAACAGACGGACCACAGAGCAGCAGGCCTCCTCAACAGACATTCACTGTAGCCTGAAGTTGTTTAATATGCTGTGTTAGTGTCAGCCTGGCCTGGCAGAGCAGACCAGCAGGGCTGAGCAGCAGCAGATCCTCTAGTCGGGTGGATGTGTGTTCTGATTGGCTGCCATGCAAAGCAGCAGTCCAGCACCAGCCAGCCCCATCCCGCCACAGCCCCCCACGCCTTCCCCCACCCCCACCCTCTCCACTCCCAGTCAACTCACAGTGGCTGCCTCCCAAATGGAAACCAATTCCCTATATAGTGCACAACTTTTAACAAGCAGCCCTAGGGAATAGGGTGCCGTTTAAGATACAACAGTGACAGGTCTAGTGCAGCTAATCAGACCACCCTGCTGGACCCAAATGGTAACTGTTACAGAGTGACACCAGCACCTTGTGAAAATCTGACTTGGTAGATTAGGGTTGTGGAATCAGATTAAGGTGGTAGGAGCTGCCTGAGACTGCAATGAACAAACTGACAGGTTTTTCTCTTTCATTAGTAATCCATCAACATTCAGAGAGAGAGAGGCGAGGGATACATAATGTGTCAACGTCCACTATGTGAGAGGAGGGGACAAGTACAGTAACAACCAGGCCCTGAGGGGGAATCTATACACATTGGGGGGGGGGGGGGGGGGGATCAGTCTGGCCAGCGAGCCAGCAACAAAGCTGTTACTACTCTATCATGGCAAGTCATTCCCACGAGAGAGCATAGTTTTCCAATTTCCACAAACAGTCATCTTGTACTGCAGGCAAAGGTCAACTGGTTTGGTCAATTACATTCCAATAGCTTTTTGGAATTTCAGTTTACATAAGTGAATTTAAATGGAATTGACCCCCAAACCCTGGTCTGAATGGTGAATAGTACAGTAAGCTGTTCACAGGAAAGTTAAAGCACTCACACACAGAAAAACAGTGCATAGGTGACAAACGGTTAGGAAAGATTTAAAGGTCCCGAACACTCATTCTGATTCCCATGTAAAATTGCCTTTTGAGTGACAAAAACAACACCAACAATATTTTTCACCAATAAAACATTTCAAAATGTGAAGTTAGGAAGTCTGAAAGGACAGATTGAGTGGGTGGGGACCTAGCAGGCTGAGTGGGCGGGGACCTAGTAGCCTGAGTGGGCGGGGACCTAGCAGGCTGAGTGGGCGGGGACCTAGCAGGCTGAGTGGGCGGGGACCTAGCAGGCTGAGTGGGCGGGGACCTAGTAGGCTGTGTGTGGGTGGGGACCTAGCAGGCTGAGTGGGAGGGGACCTAGGAGGCTGAGTGGGCGTGGACCTAGCAGGCTGAGTGGGCGGGGACCTAGTAGGATGAGTGGGCGGGGACCTAGCAGACTGAGTGGGCGGGGACCTAGCAGACTGAGTGGGCGGGGACCTAGCAGGCTGAGTGGGCGGGGACCTAGCAGGCTGAGTGGGCGGGGACCTAGCAGGCTGAGTGGGCGGGGACCTAGCAGGCTGAGTGGGCGGGGACCTAGGAGGCTGAGTGGGCGGGGACCTAGCAGGCTGAGTGGGCGGGGACCTAGTAGGCTGAGTGGGCGGGGACCTAGCAGGCTGAGTGGGCGGGGACCTAGCAGGCTGAGTGGGCGGGGACCTGGTAGACTGAGTGGGCGGGGACCTAGAAGACTGAGTGGGCGGGGACCTAGCAGGCTGAGTGGGCGGGGACCTAGCAGGCTGAGTGGGCGGGGACCTAGTAGGCTGAGTGTGCGGGGACCTAGCAGGCTGAGTGGGCGGGGACCTAGTAGGATGAGTGGGCGGGGACCTAGTTGGCTGAGTGGACGGGGACCTAGCAGGCTGAGTGGGCGGGGACCTAGTAGGATGAGTGTGCGGGGACCTAGTAGGCTGAGTGGGCGGGGACCTAGCAGGCTGAGTGGGTGGGGACCTAGTAGGCTGAGTGGGCGGGGACCTAGCAGGCTGAGTGGGTGGGGACCTAGTAGGCTGAGTGGGCGGGGACCTAGTTGGCTGAGTGTGCGGGGACCTAGCAGGCTGAGTGGGCGGGGACCAAGCAGGCTGAGTGGGCGGGGACCTAGTAGGCTGAGTGGGCGGGGACCTAGCAGGCTGAGTGGGCGGGGACCTAGCAGGCTGAGTGGGCGGGGAGTTCACCTTGAATGACGGTTCTTTGAAAACGTCTATGCGAAGCCCCGTGGACACAGTGAGCAGTCACATTATCTCAAGCAAATTTTCTGATACACAAATCAACTCAAACAACAATGAAATTGCATGCAACATCCAATCCTGTCATACATACTCTCTCACGGTTTCACAAATTATGTATCAATCCTGTTTGGTTATTGAATAAAGCATCAATATAGACCAAATACTACTTCCATGACCAGGTGAAAGCGATGATCCCTTATTGCAGTTACTTCAAATCAGTGTAGATGAAGGGGAAGAGACAGGTTAAAGAATTGTTTTGAAGACTTGAGACAATTGAGACATTGAATGTGTGTGTGTGCCATTCAGAGGGTGAATGGGCAAGACAAAAGATTGAAGTGCCTTTGAATGGGGTATGGTGGTAGGTGCCAGGAGCACCGGTTTGAACTGCAACACTAGTGGGTTTTTCCAACTCAGCATTAGGAAGGTGTTCCTAATGTTTGGAATATTCAGTGTATATTACCTCTTAGACAATGTTCATAACTCATGACTATCAATGATGTCAAGAAGTCTGCATGAATCTCCTGTTTGAAATGTCTCTCGACGTAATGACATGACAACTGTGTTGGGGGTTTTTGGCAACCCTTCCCCTTGCTTTTGTTAAATGCTGGCTAAAGACCTAGCTAGCCAGCAACTTCTCTAGCGAACAGCAGACCCAGATGAAAGCTGAAACCTATAAGTACATTTGCCTTAGAATAGATGAGTAGGAGAAACCACTAATTATATTTGTTGACACGCTGCAGTCAACTTTAGGCATCAGTTGACTAGCTAACTAGCTATGTAAACCATACCCCTCTGCAAACACGCCTTCTGCCATGTTGGTTACAAGGCGTACCTTATTTAAATTAGGTAAGAGAATAAGACGTAACCATTGGTGCATTAAAATGAGAGCCTTTTTGTGATGTCACAAAAAAAACGTAATAATCCCGCCTCCTGAATCCAAGTGTGACTTTATGATCAAACTTTAGAAGCAACAGTCATTTGTTATACTTTGGTCATCTTTCATCTCGTTTCATCCTAATATAATCCAATTTGATTAAAAACATGATTTTTAACTGTACGGGACCTTTTAAGGTAACACTTAAGTAGAGTGGTGAGTATGTGATGTGTAACATTCACATAGGGCGATTCCATGCCAGCGTAGACCCCATATATTTTATATCTCAGATTGTTCTGCCAGTTATCACATAGATACTTCATTGGGAGGAAGGATATTTAACATGCTTTTTACATTTGTATCACAAACTATTTTTTCACTAATTGGTATTTAAATGGTATTAATCATAATGAAAGTAGACCCTTTTTAAACCTATACATGCCTCCTGTAAAACCCTATGATCTGTGAAATATACATGACACAGACAAACTCTTTATAGTGTGCTCTAAAATGCGGAGTATGTCTTGATTCTGAAATACTATTTTCACATTCATTTATGCAACATTTAAAATATGAATATCTCAACAGTATTGTTTGGATCAATATACTCTACAAGTACATACGATTTCCAGAGTGGACTCTCTGCTAACTCTGAAGATATGATTTATGAGCCCCGCCAACACAGTGAATGGGAAAATGGATTCAAAAGGGAACTCCATCTGCTGGTGATTTGCTGAATGTGCAATCCTAAAGGAGGGCTGTGATTGGTTAATGACCTATAATATACATTTCTATGTATAAAATGGGTCATATCATTAAAAGTACCAGAGAGCCCACTCTGGAAATGTGATGTGTTTGAAGAATATATTGTTACAACAAATATGTAAAAAAAAGGGTACTTTTGAGATATTAATACAAGTATTTTAAATGCTGATGAAATTAGTGTGAAAAATTGTATTCCAAAATCTAAACATACCACATATTTGAGAGAACAATATAATGAGTATGACAACACTAAGATGTTGTCTGTATCATGTACTGCGTTTACACAGACAGCCCAATTCTAATCTGTTCTTCACTATTTGGTCTTTTGACCAATCCGTTTAGCTCTGAAAAAGATCTGATGTTGAAAAGATCTGATGTTGAAAAGATCTGATGTGACTGATCAAAAGAACAATTAATTGAGAAAAAAAATATCAGTATTGGGTTGCCTGTGTAAACGCAGCCATAGGGTTTAAAAAGGGCCTACAAAGGCCACTTTCATCATGATTTTCCCTAAAATTGTTGGTGATACAAATATAAAAAGCAGGTCAAACATCCTTCCTGCCAATAGAAGTTACTATGTAAGCATTGCCAGAAAAATCTGACATACCAAAAATATTTTGGGCCTACACTGGCGTTGAACCTGCAATAGCATTCATAAAGTATTTATATGTGTGGCATAAAGAGTAAAAATGGACGTACTATGTTGATGAGTGTGAGGACATAGTTCTGTACGTGCTCCTTGCCATGGAAGCGCACCACAGAGTCGTCCACAGCCAGCAGCACCTCGATGTTGTAGTCGTCCTTCTTGGCGTGCCGCCGTTTACGCTCAGACTCTGTCACCTTGTGCTCCAAGAGGTCCAGAGCAGCAGGGAGGTTAGCAATCCCAAAGTCTGTCACTGTGTGGAAGAGAAGAGACATGAGGAATTACAACAAGTAACATTTAGCATACAGCAGCATGTTTACATGAGGAATTACAACAAGTAACATAGCAACATTTAGCATACAGCAGCATGTTTACATGAGGAATTACAACAAGTAACATAGCAACATTTAGCATACAGCAGCATGTTTACATGAGGAATTACAACAAGTAACATAGCAACATTTAGCATACAGCAGCATGTTTACATGAGGAATTACAAGTAACATAGCAACATTTAGCATACAGCAGCATGTTTACATGAGGAATTACAACAAGTAACATAGCAACATTTAGCATACAGCAGCATGTTTACATGAGGAATTACAACAAGTAACATTTAGCATACAGCAGCATGTTTACATGAGGAATTACAACAAGTAACATTTAGCATACAGCAGCATGTTTACATGAGGAATTACAAGTAACATAGCAACATTTAGCATACAGCAGCATGTTTACATGAGGAATTACAACAAGTAACATAGCAACATTTAGCATACAGCAGCATGTTTACATGAGGATGAGGAGATAGTATGGCCTCCTCTCCGATGGCTCCCAATTCCCTATTTAGTACACTCCTTGTAGGTGCTTCATAACATTAAAAAGGGAAAACAGTGCCATTGGGGACATAACCTACTGCTGCTCAAGCGTTGGTCAAGCGTTGGTCAAAAGTAGTGCACTTAAATAGGAAATGGGGAGAAATATGGGAAACAACCAAGCTTTGGAATCGTCTCGTGTCGTCTCAATGATGCAGACAGTCCAGACATGAACAGGAGAGACTGTACAAGGCTGAACTGAGACCTGTACAATGATGCAGACAGTCCAGACATGAACAGGAGAGACTGTACAAGGCTGAACTGAGACCTGTACAATGATGCAGACAGTCCAGACATGAACAGGAGAGACTGTACAAAGCTGCACTGAGACCTGTACAATGATACAGACAGTCCAGACATGAACAGGAGAGACTGTACAAGGCTGAACTGAGACCTGTAGAATGATACAGACAGTCCAGACATGAACAGGAGAGACTGTACAAGGCTGAACTGAGACCTGTACAATGATGCAGACAGTCCAGACATGAACAGGAGAGACTGTACAAGGCTGAACTGAGACCTGTACATTACAACGACCCCTTGATCCCATCACCTGAACACCTCCAATCATACATCAACAACAGCATGACACGTCAACATCCTCTTCCTGTTCAACCCCCTAGAACTATGTACACTATATATAATGACAGAAACCTCTAGAACCTCTAGAACTATGTACACTATATATAATGACAGAAACCTCTAGAACCTCTAGAACTATGTACACTATATATAATGACAGAAACCTCTAGAACCTCTAGAACTATGTACACTATATATAATGACAGAAACCTCTAGAACCTCTAGAACTATGTACACTATATATAATGACAGAAACCTCTGTATAGCCCATATCTGGAATATAATGTTGATGTCCTGTATGTCAGAGATCATCTTCTGGAATATACAACTTAAAGAAACAGGTGAATGTGCATTCTCAGTAGGATATGATTTGGCATTTAAGTTCTTTTATTTTTAAGCTATATGTGTCCCTGGAAAATGACTCGGCTAAATGCAACAGTTACTTGTAAGTCAACAATGGATAGAATGGAAACCATCCGAAATAACAGTAAAGTGAAATAGCAAACATCATAATGTTTTTAATTTCCTTATTGAACATTATTGTTATCGACAGCAACAGGAATGTGTCTGGATACATTTTCTATTACCATGTAAAAACAGCCTGGTGTTATAAAACATGGAATTTGGCTATGGGCAGCTGGAAATGATCACATTCCCCCATGACGGTAAGGAATCTCTGCCACCTCACTACGCTGTCTGAGACCCACACACTAGACCAGATGGGCATCCAGCCACCAGACCTGGGCTCTATACTGTTCCAAATCAAGGACTTTCAGCGCTTGCTCTAGCCTGCTTCCTTATGCAGACAGTTCCAGGAAGGTGATGAAGGTAAATCATATAAATGTTCCTAGGTGAGAAACAGCACAGCATAGAGAAGAGAAAATACTACTGTGTCGTTAGAATGAATTCTTGGAATCTGTCAGACAAATAATAGGCTGCCACAGAAGGAAGGTTTTTCTCAGTGGCTAGAAAAACAAGGGCTCTCTATGTGTCTAAGGTAAAATCATCCACTACTCTATAGAAAAACAAGGGCTCTCTATGTGTCTAAGGTAAAATCATCCACTACTCTATAGAAAAACAAGGGCTCTCTATGTGTCTAAGGTA
Source organism: Salmo trutta (assembly GCF_901001165.1). Classification (NCBI taxonomy): domain Eukaryota; kingdom Metazoa; phylum Chordata; class Actinopteri; order Salmoniformes; family Salmonidae; genus Salmo; species Salmo trutta. The sequence continues at coordinate 322,463 of NW_021823350.1, read as the reverse complement.
AAATCATCCACTACTCTATAGAAAAACAAGGGCTCTCTATGTGTCTAAGGTAAAATCATCCACTACTCTATAGAAAAACAAGGGCTCTCTATGTGTCTAAGGTAAAATCATCCACTACTCTATAGAAAAACAAGGGCTCTCTATGTGTCTAAGGTAAAATCATCCACTACTCTATAGAAAAACAAGGGCTCTCTATGTGTCTAAGGTAAAATCATCCACTACTCTATAGAAAAACAAGGGCTCTCTATGTGTCTAAGGTAAAATCATCCACTACTCTATAGAAAAACAAGGGCTCTCTATGTGTCTAAGGTAAAATCATCCACTACTCTATAGAAAAACAAGGGCTCTCTATGTGTCTAAGGTAAAATCATCCACTACTCTATAGAAAAACAAGGGCTCTCTATGTGTCTAAGGTAAAATCATCCACTACTCTATAGAAAAACAAGGGCTCTCTATGTGTCTAAGGTAAAATCATCCACTACTCTATAGAAAAACAAGGGCTCTCTATGTGTCTAAGGTAAAATCATCCACTACTCTACTCTATAGAAAAACAAGGGCTCTCTATGTGTCTAAGGTAAAATCATCCACTACTCTACTCTATAGAAAAACAAGGGCTCTCTATGTGTCTAAGGTAAAATCATCCACTACTCTATAGAAAAACAAGGGCTCTCTGTGTGTCTAAGGTAAAATCATCCATTACTCTATAGAAAAACAAGGGCTCTCTATGTGTCTAAGTTAAAATCATCCACTACTCTATAGAAAAACAAGGGCTCTCTATGTGTCTAAGGTAAAATCATCCATTACTCTATAGAAAAACAAGGGCTCTCTGTGTGTCTAAGGTAAAATCATCCACTGCTCTATAGAAAAACAAGGGCTCTCTATGTGCCTAAGGTAAAATCATCCACTACTCTATAGAAAAACAAGGGCTCTCTATGTGTCTAAGGTAAAATCATCCACTACTCTATAGAAAAACAAGGGCTCTCTATGTGTCTAAGGTAAAATCATCCACTACTCTATAGAAAAACAAGGGCTCTCTATGTGTCTAAGGTAAAATCATCCACTACTCTATAGAAAAACAAGGGCTCTCTGTGTCTAAGGTAAAATCATCCACTACTCTACTCTATAGAAAAACAAGGGCTCTGTGTGTCTAAGGTCCAATCATCCACATGGGAGGATGGAGATAGCAGGTGTCCATTTGACATGATTGAGATAATATCAGGACAAACTGAGAGAAGGGAAGTAGGCCACATGTTGCATGCTGTCAGTGACAATGTGACAAACATGGAAGTGGCTAAACTTGACAAATAGGATGTATGATTGTAAATCATCCAGCCAGCTGCCTACATTCCAGTACTTTCAGAACCACGTCATTGCTTAACAGCTGGAAATATGACATCAGGACTAAGACTCTGAAGGCCCTCAACATGTCATTAAAAAAACGGAATCACAGAACTCTGATAATGACATAGAACCCAGATAATGATGACATAGAACCCAGATAAGGATGACATAGAACCCAGATAATATAGAACCCAGATAATGCTCTGCTGTTCTACCAGTGGCATCCTGCCACACCGTGGGCTCTGCTGTTCTACCAGTGGCATCCTGCCACACTGTGGGCTCTGCTGTTCTTCCAGTGGCATCCTGCCACACCGTGGGCTCTGCTGTTCTACCAGTGGCATCCTGCCACACCGTGGGCTCTGCTGTTCTACCAGTGGCATCCTGCCACACCGTGGGCTCTGCTGTTCTACCAGTGGCATCCTGCCACACCGTGGGCTCTGCTGTTCTTCTAGTGGCATCCTGCCACACTGTGGGCTCTGCTGTTCTTCCAGTGGCATCCTGCCACACCGTGGGCTCTGCTGTTCTACCAGTGGCATCCTGCCACACCGTGGGCTCTGCTGTTCTTCTAGTGGCATCCTGCCACACCGTGGGCTCTGCTGTTCTTCTAGTGGCATCCTGCCACACCGTGGGCTCTGCTGTTCTTCTAGTGGCATCCTGCCACACCGTGGGCTCTGCTGTTCTACCAGTGGCATCCTGCCACACCGTGGGCTCTGCTGTTCTTCCAGTGGCATCCTGCCACACCGTGGGCTCTGCTGTTCTACCAGTGGCGTCCTGCCACACCGTGGGCTCTGCTGTTCTTCCAGTGGCATCCTGCCACACCGTGGGCTCTGCTGTACTACCAGTGGCATCCTACCACACCGTGGGCTCTGCTGTTCTTCTAGTGGCATCCTGCCACACCGTGGGCTCTGCTGTACTACCAGTGGCATCCTGCCACACCGTGGGCTCTGCTGTTCTTCTAGTGGCATCCTGCCACACCGTGGGCTCTGCTGTTCTACCAGTGGCATCCTGCCACACCGTGGGCTCTGCTGTTCTACCAGTGGCATCCTGCCACACCGTGGGCTCTGCTGTTCTACCAGTGGCATCCTGCCACACCGTGGGCTCTGCTGTTCTTCTAGTGGCATCCTGCCACACCGTGGGCTCTGCTGTTCTACCAGTGGCATCCTGCCACACCGTGAGCTCTGCTGTTCTACCAGTAGCATCCTGCCACACCGTGGGCTCTGCTGTTCTTCTAGTGGCATCCTGCCACACCGTGGGCTCTGCTGTTCTTCTAGTGGCATCCTGCCACACCGTGAGCTCTGCTGTTCTACCAGTAGCATCCTGCCACACCGTGGGCTCTGCTGTTCTTCTAGTGGCATCCTGCCACACCGTGGGCTCTGCTGTTCTTCTAGTGGCATCCTGCCACACCGTGAGCTCTGCTGTTCTACCAGTAGCATCCTGCCACACCGTGGGCTCTGCTGTTCTTCCAGTGGCACTGGAGCATTAGTCAGAAGTTAATAGTGCTATTCCTCGTGACCTTGTTGGTATGAGTCAGCCATACTGTCAACCGAACTGACGGTATGAAAGGTATGAAGTCGAACGGAAGTGAAGAATGTAACTATGGTAACTAGATTCAGAGTGCTTTCCCGTCCCTCTGACTCTTTTGGCGAGAAGATTCTCTGAGACAGTGCGTGGTCTGACGTGCAGTTTTATATGAACCGCGGGGGCACGTTCTCCCACGCTGTCTCGTCACCGGCGTGACCTGTTGTTGTTATTACTGGACCTGCGGGGAGCGCATGGGATATAATCCATACTTTACACCGTACTGATGGTCTGAATGGTATTCATACGACCATAGTTACATTTGTAACTTCCGTTCTAGTATCAGATAGGAGTTCTTTGGCTTGTAACCATAGCATATCCCTTTTGGTGCTCTATAGAACCCTTTTTTAAGGTTCTATAAAGAACCATGCTCATGAGGTTCTAAATGGAACCTGTATGGTGATATGAAGAACCCTTTCCTCAGGTTCTATATTCATGGGTTGCACGTTGCGTCACAATATTATTTAGAACGTTCGTTTTAGGACTGATGCTCAACAGAGCATTCTACTCAATGCATCCTCATTGGACGCTGATGACGGGGTGATCTGAAGTGCATTACTGAGGCTTGAAAACACAAATTACATTTCTAAAGGCAAATAATTAGTAGGAAAACCTTTTGATGTCGCCAGATTGACTTTAGATGCAGTATAACGTTAGCTAGCTAGCTAAGCTTGAGGAGAGACCTCCAGATTTTAGCTAGCTAATGTTAGCATTGCTAGCTAATTACAACATACTTTGCTACCTATTGACATTGACATCTGTCGGTTACAACCCTGTCTGGTACTATGGTTACAACCCTGTCTGGTGCTATGGTTACAGCCCTGTCTGGCGCTATGGTTACAGCCCTGTCTGGCGCTATGGCTACAACCCTGTCTGGTGCTATGGTTACAACCCTGTCTGGTGCTATGGCTACAACCCTGTCTGGTGCTATGGTTACAACCTTGTCTGGTGCTATGGCTACAACCCTGTCTGGTGCTATGGTTACAACCCTGTCTGGTGCTATGGCTACAACCCTGTCTGGTGCTATGGCTACAACCCTGTCTGGTGCTATGGCTACAACCCTGTCTGGTGCTATGGCTACAACCCTGTCTGGTGCTATGGCTACAACCCTGTCTGGTGCTATGGCTACAACCCTGTCTGGTGCTATGGTTACAACCTTGTCTGGTGCTATGGCTACAACCCTGTCTGGTGCTATGGTTACAACCCTGTCTGGTGCTATGGTTACAACCCGGTCTGGTGCTATGGCTACAACCCTGTCTGGTGCTATGGCTACAACCCTGTCTGGTGCTATGGCTACAACCCTGTCTGGTGCTATGGCTACAACCCTGTCTGGTGCTATGGCTACAACCCTGTCTGGTGCTATGGTTACAACCTTGTCTGGTGCTATGGCTACAACCCTGTCTGGTGCTATGGTTACAACCCTGTCTGGTGCTATGGTTACAACCCGGTCTGGTGCTATGGCTACAACCCTGTCTGGTGCTATGGTTACAACCCTGTCTGGTGCTATGGCTACAACCCTGTCTGGTGCTATGGCTACAACCCTGTCTGGTGCTATGGTTACAGCCCTGTCTGGCGCTATGGTTACAACCCTGTCTGGTGCTATGGCTACAACCCTGTATGGTGCTATGGCTACAACCCTGTCTGGTGCTATGGCTACAACCCTGTCTGGTGCTATGGTTACAACCCTGTCTGGTGCTATGGTTACAACCCTGTCTGGTGCTATGGTTACAACCCTGTCTGGTGCTATGGTTACAACCCGGTCTGGTGCTATGGCTACAACCCTGTCTGGTGCTATGGTTACAACCCTGTCTGGTGCTATGGCTACAACCCTGTCTGGTGCTATGGCTACAACCCTGTCTGGTGCTATGGTTACAGCCCTGTCTGGCGCTATGGTTACAACCCTGTCTGGCGCTATGGCTACAACCCTGTCTGGTGCTATGGCTACAACCCTGTCTGGTGCTATGGCTACAACCCTGTCTGGTGCTATGGTTACAACCCTGTCTGGTGCTATGGTTACAACCCTGTCTGGTGCTATGGTTACAACCCTGTCTGGTGCTATGGTTACAACCCTGTCTGGTGCTATGGCTGCAACCCTGTCTGGTGCTATGGTTATAACCCTGTCTGGTGCTATGGCTACAACCCTGTCTGGTGCTATGGCTACAACCCTGTCTGGTGCTATGGTTACAACCCTGTCTGGTGCTATGGTTACAACCCTGTCTGGTGCTATGGTTACAACCCTGTCTGGTGCTATGGTTATAACCCTGTCTGGTGCTATGGTTACAACCCTGTCTGGTGCTATGGTTACAACCCTGTCTGGTGCTATGGTTATAACCCTGTCTGGTGCTATGGTTATAACCCTGTCTGGTGCTATGGCTACAACCCTGTCTGGTGCTATGGTTACAACCCTGTCAGGTGCTATGGCTACGACCCTGTCAGGTGCTATGTAGAACCCTTTTCTTATGGTTCTTTATGGAGAATGGTTCTATAAAGAACCTTCTTTAATCTTAAATGTTCTTTGTAGATCCTATTGAAAACCACACAGGGTTTTATTCTGGTCAGACATGTTATATTGTTAAAATACCATAGGTGTTATTATTGACAAGTTGAATCAAATGAGCTTCCTCTGGAACAGCTGGGGTCCCTGAGGAGAGAATTCAGACCCACTGACTGATTTAGTCATCTGTTCTCAACTGACACAAGGCCATAACATGAGTCTTTCACAGGACACCATCACTGGCCATAGTCATATACAAAATGTAATGGCATAACACAACACATCAGATAACCTGACATGACTCTCTCACTCACAGCTGCACAAAAAGAGCTGTGTGTAAACCACGCCCCCAAATATTCTAATGAGCTGCTTCCCCTACATTTTAATTAGCACTAGAAGAGGAAAGAACCATTTTCTGAACTGTAAAGAACCATTTGAAGAGCTCAAAGGGCTATTTGAGTCATTATGGTTCCACATAGAACCATCACCCTTCCCAAAGAACCCTTGAGGAACCCTCATTTTTTTAGTATGTATGACTGTACATCAACTTCACAGTCACAGACACTGGAGAGAGAATCTATGGCACCTATAACAGTAGGACAGCCTACCGCCAGATGCTCAAGCTGTTGTTCACAGACAGGAGGGAATCCATGGAGCAGTCAGGTCCATTTTAACTGCAGAGCAGAGAGACAGACTTTTCTCCACTGCTTTCATAGGGGCCTAGCATTCCTCACAGCTGGTGCAGTGAACAGTCTGTCTGCTGTGTGTGTGTGTGTGTGTGTGTGTGTGTGTGTGTGTGTGTGTGTGTGTGTGTGTGTGTGTGTGTGTGGGCGTGTGTGTGTCTGGGTGTGTGTCTGGGTGTGTGTGTGTGTGTGTCTGGGTGTGTGTGTGTCTGGGTGTGTGTGTGTGTGTGTGTGTGTGTGTGTGTGTGTGTGTGTGTGTGTGTGTGTGTGTGTGTGTGTATGTGTGTGTGTGTGTGTGTGTGTCTGGGTGTGTGTGTGTCTGGGTGTGTGTGTGTGTGTGTGTGTGTCTGGGTGTGTGTGTGTGCTTGTGTGCACTCACCCCTCCTCTTTCCACTACACTGGTGGTGTTCCCTTCCCTTACCTTCATTGTGGAGGTCCTTCCTTCTTTGGACTGGTTCACTTATGATGGCAGATCTCCTGTAGACCACATGGACACGACCTTTCACCTCCACATCCTGCTGACCCTTCTCTAAAGGCTCGATGAAAAACTCCCCGTTATCAGTCCGGATCAGGCCTGCCTGGAAAAAGACACAGGTCTTCACATAATGTGGTTTATAGTACTTAAGTAAAAATACTTTAAAGTACTACTTCAGTAGTTTTTTGGGGTATCTGTACTTTACTTTAATATTTCTATTTTTGACAATTTTTACGTCACTAAAGAAAATATTGTACTTTTTACTCCATACATTTTCCTTGACACCCAAAAGTACTTGTTACGTTTTGAATGCTTAGCAGGACAGGAAAATGGTCCAATTCATGAACATAACAGAACATCCCAGTAGGGATCTACTGCCTCTGATCTGGTGCACTCACTAGACACAAATACTTAGTTTGTAAATGATGTCTGAGTGTTGGAGTGCCCCCCTGGCTACCCGCAAATAAAAAAATTATAAAAGCAAATGATGCCATCTGGTTTGCTTAATATAAGGAATTTGAAAGTATTTATACTTTTACTTTTATTTTTATTTTAAACCAAATACTTTTAGACTTTTAATCAAGTAAAATTCTACTGGGTGACTTTTACTTTTACTTAATAATTTTCTATTAAGGTATATTTACTTTTTTCCAACCACTGTTCACATTAGTACACAGGCCTCTACATTAGTACACAGGTATTCACATTAGTACACAGGTATTCACATTAGTACACAGGCGCCTGTATTAGTACATAGACCTCCGTATTAGTACACAGGTTATAGTCTTCCCTGTGGCTCAGTTGGTAGAGCATGGTGTTTACAACGCCAGCATGGTGTGTGCAACGCCAGGGTTGTGGGTTCCATTCCCACGGGGGGCCAGTACAAAAAAAAAATTGATTTTTTTTTTTTTTTTTTTTTAATCCATGAAATGTATGCATTCACTACTGTAAGTCGCTCTGGATAAGAGCATCTGCTAAATGACTAAAATGTAAAATTTTATTTTTAAAATGATTTCCCTTCTCTTCCATATCCATCCTTGAGTAATCTCCTCTTCTTTCAAGCTGTAATTGTAGAGGAGCTTATAATTATCAATAAGAAGTTAGACTACAGTGTATGGGGGAATCAAATGGGAAATTACATAGGTCGTAATAATTGAGATAATTATTTCAACATTCAACAATGTTACTTTCAAAACGAGTGGAAAACGTTTTACTGTGTGTTTTTCTCCAAGCAAATTATATATCTGATTGTTCAGTCTAGCATCTCTATTCATACGGTTTTATTCAATAATTTGAACAATAATAGTAAAAAAAATTAAGAAGGAAACATTCAATTGTGGGGCTACTGTGAGGTAAACTCATTTTTAACCAATCACTGGAGAGGCAGAGGTCCATAATGACTTCTAAACTGTAAAGGACACAATACCAGCTCTCTCTCCAATATGTCTCATCTCAACTCTGTATGACCCCTGAGAGTTTGATTCAAAGCAAAGAGAGAGAGATGGCAGAGCCCAGGGTCTTCCATACTGGTTCTGAGAGTATTTCATGAGTCCAGACTGCAGAGCCATGCCATCTGGCACAGTCATTTCTGCATGATTGTAGAGCACTCCTTTCCTCTCCAATCCTCCCCTCTCTTCCTTTCCTCTCTCCTCTCCACCCCTCTCCTCTCCCCCATCCATCCACCCCTCTCCTCTCCCCATCCACCCCTCTCCTCCTCCTCCCCTCTCTCCACTCGTCTTCCTCTACTCTCCCCCATCCACTCCTCTCCCTCTCCTCCTCTCTCCTCCTCCTCTCTCCCTCCTCCTCTCTCTCCGTCCTCCTCCTTTCCTCTCTCCTCCTCGCTCTTCTCTCTCCTCCCCTCTCCTCCTCTCTCCTTCTCCTCTCCTCCTCTCTCCTTATCCTCTCTCCTCTCCTCTCCCCTCCTCTCTCCTCCTCCTCTTTCCCCCTCCTCCCCTCTTCCTCTCCTCCTCCTCCCTCCTCCTCTCTCCTCCTCCTCCTCTTCTCCTCCTCTCCTCTCTCCTCCTCCTCCTCTTCTCCTCTCTCCTCTCCTCTCTCCTCCTCCTCTCCTCTCTCCTCCTCTTCTCCTCTCTCCTCTCCTCTCTCCTCCTTCTCTTCTCACTCCTCCTCCTCTCCTCTCTCCTCCTCCCTCTCCTCCTCCTCTCTCTCCTCCTCCTCCTCCTCCTCCTCCTCTCCTCCTCCTATAATTAACTAGTTCAGTTCTCCAGTAGTTTGATGATGCAATCCCATGACATAACAATTACTCTCACATTTATAAATGGGTGATGACATTTGTTTGGTAATGACATGAACAGTGGTAGATTCCTTTTGAAATGTGTGACACAGTAAACTTAGTTGAAATGTGTGACACAGTACATTTTGTTGGATGTGATGCTTTAGAGTCTGTACTCATGTCCAACATTCTCTGAGGAACCCACACCCTTTCCTTTAGAAAATACAGTAGGCCATCATTATGCTGGTAAAAATGAGAAAAAAAACATCTGCATTTTGGCAGGGAGAGATATGTATTTCCAGATCCCAGACAAAATGGTACACAACTTAATATGCACAAGAAGTGAGAACAACTGTTATGCAGCCAAATTTAACCACACACACACACACACACACACACACACACACACACACACACACACACACACACACACACACACACACACACACACACACACACACACACACACACACACACAGCTAAATGTGACCCCTATCATAAAGAATCCTAAGCATCTTCTCATACATAACTTGTTGTTAGGAAAAACAAACTCAAGTTGGACAGGTAACAATAACACACTGGAGGAGGTGTAGCCAATAGGAAAGAACGGAGGGATCCATCACTTTAAAACCAGGAAATGCCAGGCAAACAAATGTATGAATACTTCCTCTGTGGTCTTTTCTTTTACCAGCCAGCTGGTCGGTGGGCGGAAACTGAACTGGGGCTGTCTGGGGGAGGACGTCTAGCGACACCACTCTAGAACACTACAGCAGCCAAACATCTGGGAGGCTGGGAGAGGAGATGGGGAATAGCCTGGCCTACTGAGTCTAATGGGAGGCTGGGAGAGGAGATGGGGAATAGCCTGGTCTACTGAGTCTAATGGGAGGCTGGGAGAGGAGATGGGGAATAACCTGGCCTACTGAGTCTAATGGGAGGCTGGGAGAGGAGATGGGGAATAGCCTGGTCTACTGAGTCTAATGGGAGGCTGGGAGAGGAGATGGGGAATAGCCTGGCCTACTGAGTCTAATGGGAGGCTGGGAGAGGAGATGGGGGAATAGCCTGGCCTACTGAGTCTAATGGGAGGCTGGGAGAGGAGATGGGGAATAGCCTGGCCTACTGAGTCTAATGGGAGGCTGGGAGAGGAGATGGGGAATAACCTGGCCTACTGAGTTTAATGGGAGGCTGGGAGAGGAGATGGGAAAAACCTGGCCTACTGAGTCTAATGGGAGGCTGGGAGAGGAGATGGGGGAATAGCCTGGCCTACTGAGTCTAATGGGAGGCTGGGAGAGGAGATGGGGAATAGCCTGGCCTACTGAGTCTAATGGGAGGCTGGGAGAGGAGATGGGGAATAACCTGGTCTACTGAGTCTAATGGGAGGCTGGGAGAGGAGATGGGGGAATAGCCTGGCCTACTGAGTCTAATGGGAGGCTGGGAGAGGAGATGGGGAATAACCTGGCCTACTGAGTCTAATGGGAGGCTGGGAGAGGAGATGGGGAATAACCTGGCCTACTGAGTCTAATGGGAGGCTGGGAGAGGAGATGGGGAATAACCTGGCCTACTGAGTCTAATGGGAGGCTGGGAGAGGAGATGGGGGAATAACCTGGTCTACTGAGTCTAATGGGAGGCTGGGAGAGGAGATGGTGGAATAGCCTGGCTTACTGAGTCTAATGGGAGGCTGGGAGAGGAGATGGGGAATAACCTGGCCTACTGAGTCTAATGGGAGGCTGGGAGAGGAGATGGGGGAAAAGCCTGGCCTACTGAGTCTAATGGGAGGCTGGGAGAGGAGATGGGGGAAAAGCCTGGCCTACTGAGTCTAATGGGAGGCTGGGAGAGGAGATGGGGAATAACCTGGCCTACTGAGTCTAATGGTGCTCATATGTTGGAGCTTTAAAACAACCACTGATCTTTTCCCTGCTTAACTAATGAGGTGGTCCTGTCATCGTGGCTCAGTTGGTAAGAGTAGAGTGTGGTGCTGTCAACATCAAGGTTGTGGGTTCAATTCCCACAGCGGATCACATAGACACACTGAAAAAGTATACACTCAGTGTACAGTCAGTTTCTACGGATAAAAAAAAACTGACAAGTGTAATAACTGTCAAATGAAAGTGTAATAAAGTGCTCACACGCTCTATCTAAGTAATGGATATAATAACTATGCATTCATACTATGACTCCCATTCTATGGAATGTCCACCACCCTCATATGACATGTCTGCTAACATGTTTTATCTGGTTCTTCAATGATAGACGGAACACACTTGGTGTCACGTCCTGACCATTGAGTGCTCTTATTTTCTATGGTAGAGTAGGCCAGGGCGTGACTGGGGGGTTTAATCTAGTTTATTTTTTCTATGTTGTGTTCTAGTTTCTTTTTTCTATGTTGGGGTTTTTGTATGAATGCCAATTAGAGGCAGCTGGTTATCGTTGTCTCTAATTGGGGATCATATTTAAGTAGTTGTTTTTCCCACCTGTGTTTGTGGGAGATTATTTTGAGTTAGTGCATGTTGCACCTCTGTCGTCACAGTTTGTTGTTTGTTTATAGGTTATTGTTTGTTTGGCTAAGTTTCACAATATAATAAAGATGTGGAACGATACGCACGCTGCGCCTTGGTCCGTTCCTACACACAGTCGTGACACTTGGATTTTATACAAGACCAATAAAATACAACTTATTACATGGAATGTGCACGGGCTTCATGATGGGGGGAAAAAAGCACAAGGTTCTTGAACACTTAAAGAAATTGTCAGCAGATGTGGTTTTTCTGCAAGAGTTACATAAAAAAAAAAAAATAGAAATGGAATATTTAAAGAGGAGCCGGGGTGAAGAGGCCTATACTGCCACCTACTGTAGTAACAGCAGAGGTGTAGGCATCCTGATAAATAAGAACAAACCCTTTTCCATTATATCTCAGCACACGGACCAAGAAGGACATTTTCTAATGTTGAATTGTACCTTACATGGTGAAAAATACACATTGATTTCATTGTATATCCCACCAGCGGCATATCTGGAGCCTATCTATATAATGAATATGAATTGGGTGGGTTGAGATTATTAAATATAAAAGCACTATACCTCTTTCTAAAAGCTTCACTCATTCAAAAGTTTTATTTGAACCCTAAATGGTTCTCAAGTAGATTAATAAGAAAAGCTCATCCATTGTTTAAAAATTGCCTTTTTGCCTTTGTGCAGATTGCCATGTCTCATTTTCGATTAATTGAAAATGATACTTTTTTTCAAAGTATCTGTCTTTTTCAAACAAGCATTGCAGAGCTGGCTACAATTTCAATTTCATCCCCCTGAAAAGATAGAACAAATATTACAAGAAATATTATGGCTGAACTCAAATGTGCTGGTTGATAAAATACCTGTATTTATGGGAAATATGTTTGAAAAGGGTATTTTGTTCTTAAATGATATTGTAAATTGTAATGGTAGAGTTATGTCCTTCATGGAGTTATCAGAATTGTACGGGAAGGTCTGCTCAATCCAAGAGTACAACCAATTGATTACAGCATTGCCCCAAAAATGGAGGAGGCGGGTGGCAGCAGGAGGAGGTAGGGAACTGGTCTGTCTGCCCAATTTAAAGGATCAAAACTGGCGGAGGAATAAAAATAGCATAAATAGGAAAGTATAGCAGTTTCATTTGAGGACCAGGATGTTGACAACTGTGCCATACAGATTGCAAAATAGTTGGGAAGAGATTTTTGATGTACCGATTCCGTGGTACAGGGTGTATGAGTTGATACATAAAACAACCGAAGATTCAAGACTTTGTGCTTTTCAGCTAAAATTATTAAATAGAATTCTTGCCACCAACAAAATGTGGAATATTTGGGGCATAAAATCATTGAAGCTCTGCAGATTTTGTTGTGAGGATACAGAATCAATAGACCATTTATTTTGGTATTGCCCTCAGGTAGCCTGTTTCTGGTCTCAGGTTCAGGAATGGCTGAAAATGCATAGCATTGATCTAAAATTGACCCTAGAAATAGTACTGTTAGGAGATCTGGAGAGACCGGGTCAGTCAATTACTAATGTATTAATACTCTTAGTAAAAGTATTTATCTTCAACACGCAATCTGTAGATTCTATTCAATTAGATAGATTGAAATAGTATGTTAAACATCATAGCATAGTTGATAGATATGTGTTGCGTAGAAACACGAAGTGGGTGGCCAGCAGAGACAGATGGGATGGGCTGAGGGAAGCTGAGGGTTGGGATGGGTTGAAACAGGAAGTGGGTGGCCAGCAGAGACAGATGGGATGGGCTGAGGGAAGCTGAGGTTTGGTATGGGTTGAAACAGGAAGTGGGTGGCCAGCAGAGATAGATGGGATGGGCTGAGGGAAGCTGAGGGTTGGGATGGGTTGAAACAGGAAGTGGGTGGCCAGCAGAGACAGATGGGATGGGCTGAGGGAAGCTGAGGGTTGGGATGTGGAATTGGAGACAAGTGGGAGTGGAGTTGCTGTGTGAGAGATAGAATGATGGTCAAAAGATAAAGGGAAAAAAAAGTCAAAATAAAACATAATAAAAGTACATTTGAATGACACTGAGGGGCAGTGTTTTTACAACTAATGCCGGTTTGCCTGAGGCTGATGCCGTGCAGGTGTTTGTACACATGCACACACACTCTCATTCAAATAAACACATACAAGAACACACACATACATGTAATAGTGCCAGACATGCACACAAACATATACAGTTGGCATTGCTGTTATGATTTCAGTTGTCCTTGATGTCCTTTGTTTTAAATGTATTATTATTTTTTATATATTTTGCATTATTATTTGCTGTTTTCTTCTGTCTTTTCCTTTTTTCTCTTTAGTTCATTCTCTTGGTTGTTGGTGCATTGGGAGGTTCTTGGGGGTGGGGAATGGAATTAATTGTATTTTTTATTTTATTTTCTTCCGGGGGGGGACTGTGGGGGGATCTTGGAGGGTTCAGGCTTCACAAGATTGTGATCATGAAAAAGGAAACTATGACATATATTTATATCACTATCATGCACACACACCCTCACACAAAAGGATGGCTCTGTTGCGGAAAGACTGATACATGTTTGATAGTGTCTTGATGCTGTATTGTTTGTCCTTCATGTTCTAATACTTTAATGTTACCCCTTCCTTGTGTTTTTTGTAATAAATAATAAATAAATAAAAATTCAAAAAATACTTTATGAAGAATCCCTACTGTTGACCAATCACCGACGAAGGGGCGTAGACTTCGGCTCTGAACTGCCTCCAGAAAAACACCCCTCACTTGGAAAGCATGCGGACGCCTTTAGAGACTTACCCAGAAAGACTCACAGCTACAATTGCAGACAAAGGTGCTTCTACACAGTATTGACTCAGTGGTGTGGATACTTATGTAAATGACATCTTTCTGTATTTTATTTTCAATAACGTTTCTTAAAACATGTTTTCACTTTGTCATTATGGGGTATTGCGTGTAGATGTGTAGATGTGTATGAAAAAAAAATATTTAATCGATTTTGAATTCAGGCTGTGACAACAACATGTGGAATAAGTCAAGGGGTATGAATACTTTCTGAAGGCACTGCAGATCTTTACATAGTGTAGATCTTTACATAGTGTAGATCTTTACATAGTGTAGATCTTTACATAATGTAGATCTTTACATGGGGGTGCCACAGGGTTCAATTCTCGGGCCGACTCTCTTCTCTGTATACATCAATGATGTTGCTCTTGCTGCTGGTGATTCTCTGATCCACCACTACGCAGACGACACCATTCTGTATACATCTGGCCCTTCGTTGAACACTGTGTTAACTACCCTCCAGACAAGCGTCAATGCCATACAACTCTCCTTCCGTGGCCTCCAACTGCTCTTAAACGCAAGTAAAACTAAATGCATGCAATTCAATCGATCACTGCCCGCACCTGCTCGCCCGTCCAGCATCACGACTCTGGACGGCTCTGACTTAGAATACGTGGACAACTACAAATACCTGGGTGTCTGGTTAGACTGTAAACTCTCCTTCCAGACTCACATTAAACATCTCCAATCCAAAATTAAATCTAGAATTGGCTTCCTATTTCGCAACAAAGCATCCTTCACTCATGCTGCCAAACATACCCTTGTAAAACTGACCATCCTACTGATCCTTGACTTCGGCGATGTCATTTACAAAATAGCCTCCAACACTATACTCAACAAATTGGATGCAGTCTATCACAGTGCCATCCGTTTTGTCACCAAAGCCCCATATACTACCCACCACTGCAACCTGTATGCTCTCATTGGCTGGCCCTCGCTTCATACTCGTCGCCAAACCCACTGGCTCCAGGTCATCTATAAATCTCTGCTAGTTAAAGCCCCGCCTTATCTCAGCTCACTGGTCACCATAGCAGCACCCACCCGTAGCACGCGCTCCAGCAGGTATATCTCACTGGTCATCCCCAAAGCCAACACTTCCTTTGGCCGCCTTTCCTTCCAGTTCTCTGCTGCCAATGACTGGAACGAACTGCGAAAATCTCTGAAGCTGGAGACTCTTATCTCCCTTACTAGCTTTAAGCACCAGCTGTCAGAGCAGCTCACAGATCACCGCACCTGTACATAGCTCATCTGTAAATAGCCCATCCAATCTACCTCATCCCCATACTGTATTTATTTATCTTGCTCCTTTGCACCCCAGTATCTCAACTTACACATTCTACTATTCCAGTGTTTAATTGCTATATTGTAATTACTTTGCCACCATGGCCTATTTATTGCCTTACCTCTCTTATCCTACCTCATCTGCACATGCTGTATATAGATTTTTTATTATTGATTGTACGTTTGTTTATTCCATGTGTAACTCTGTGTTGTTGTATGTGTCGAACTGCTTTGCTTTATCTTGGCCAGGTCGCAGTTGCAAATGAGAACTTGTTCTCAACTTGCCTACCTGGTTAAATAAAGGTGAAATAAAAATAAATAAACAAAGTCAAGGGGTATGAACACTTTCTGAAGGCACTGTAGATCTTTACATAGTGTAGATCTTTACATAGTGTAGATCTTTACATAGTGCAGATCTTTACATAGTGTAGATCTTTACATAGTGTAGATCTTTACATAGTGTAGATCTTTACATAGTGCAGATCTTTACATAGTGTAGATCTTTACATAGTGTAGATCTTTACATAGTGTAGATCTTTACATAGTGTAGATCTTTACATAGTGTAGATCTTTACATAGTGCAGATCTTTACATAGTGTAGATCTTTACATAGTGTAGATCTTTACATAGTGCAGATCTTTACATAGTGTAGATCTTTACATAGTGTAGATCTTTACATAGTGTAGATCTTTACATAGTGTAGATCTTTACATAGTGCAGATCTTTACATAGTGCAGATCTTTACATAGTGTAGATCTTTACATAGTGTAGATCTTTACATAGTGTAGATCTTTACATAGTGTAGATCTTTACATAGTGCAGATCTTTACATAGTGTAGATCTTTACATAGTGTAGATCTTTACATAGTGTAGATCTTTACATAGTGCAGATCTTTACATAGTGTAGATCTTTACATAGTGCACATCTTTACATAGTGTAGATCTTTACATTGTTTAGACCTGTATATAGTCCAAATCAAATCAAATTGTATTTGTCACATGCGCTGAATACAACAGGTGTTGACCTTACAGTGAAATGCTTACTTACGCGCCCCTAACCAACAATTCAGTTTTAAGAAAATAACCCCAAAAAGTAAGAGATAAGAATAACAAATCATTAAAGAGCAGCAGTAAATAACAATAGCGGGGCTATATACAGGGGGTACTGGTACAGAGTCAATGTGGAGGCTATATACAGGGAGAACCGGTACAGAGTCAATGTGGAGGCTATATACAGGGGGTACTGGTACAGAGTCAATGTAGAGGCTATATACAGGGGGTACCGGTACAGAGTCAATGTGGAGGCTATATACAGGGGGTACCGGTACAGAGTCAATGTGGAGGCTATATACAGGGGGTACCGGTACAGAGTCAATGTGGAGGCTATATACAGGGGGTACAGGTACAGAGTCAATGTGGAGGCTATATACAGGGGGTACAGGTATAGAGTCAATGTGGAGGCTATATACAGGGGGTACCGGTACAGAGTCAATGTGGAGGCTATATACAGGGGGTACAGGTATAGAGTCAATGTGGAGGCTATATACAGGGGGTACAGGTACAGAGTCAATGTGGAGGCTATATACAGGGAGAACCGGTACAGAGTCAATGTGGAGGCTATATACAGGGGGTACTGGTACAGAGTCAATGTGGAGGCTATATACAGGGGGTACAGGTACAGAGTCAATGTGTCAATGTGTATTCCTAAATGTCATGGTCCCAGTCCGATCAGTTGTATTCCTAAATGTCATGGTTCCAGTCCTATCAGTTGTATTCCTAAATGTCATGGTTCCAGTCCTATCAGTTGTATTCCTAAATGTCATGGTTCCAGTCCTATCAGTTGTATTCCTAAATGTCATGGTTCCAGTCCTATCAGTTGTATTCCTAAATGTCATGGTTCCAGTCCTATCAGTTGTGTTCCTAAATGTCATGGTTCCAGTCCTATCAGTTGTGTTCCTAAATGTCATGGTTCCAGTCCTATCAGTTGTGTGCATGGAGCAGGACATGACAAAGCATCGTACTAAAGTCAGACCTAGTAGAACACACCACTGAACTGGCCTGGCTAGATCTGCTGATGTGATATCTAACTCCAATCCAACGGGTCAAGTGCTTGAAAGTGACTGACGCATTAGTTTCATCATGTACAGTAGTGAACTAAACACAGACTAATCTGCACCGACATACTGTAGTTGAACAAGTAAAGAATTCAATATCACATGATGGTAGGAATCTGGAATCTGTCCCTGTCAACTTGGATGGGGTAACCCAACACCATCCTAACACACCCATCAGTTAGTTGATGTGATCCCAGGCTGCATTCCAAATGGCACCCTATTCTCTATTTAGTGCACTACTTTTGAACAGGGCCCATAGGGGGAATAGGGTGCCATTTGTGACGCATGCCCTCTCCGGCGCTGCTGTTGCTAGGTGGCTCTCTCTGTATTTAACTGACGGTAACAGAAATAGCCTGTCTTCTCTTCCTAGTTCCCAGTCAGCGCAGTCATCCATCCCAGTACTCATGTTTCACTAACAGATGTCATTCCATCACACGTCATTGGTGTTAATTCCCCAACCATGAGAAATAGCGCCCGTGTAATCATAGCCATCGTTCATCGGCACCTAGAACAACAATGGGCTAGAGCTATCCTAGTACAGCTGTCATGGTGTTATCACTATCCTAGTACAGCTGTCATGGTGTTATCACTATCCTAGTACAGCTGTCATGGTGTTATCCCTATCCTAGTACATCTGCCATGGTGTTATCACTATCCTAGTACAGCTGTCATGGTGTTATCACTATCCTAGTACATCTGTCATGGTGTTATCACTATGCTAGTACATCTGTCATGGTGTTATCACTATCCTAGTACAGCTGTCATGGTGTTATCACTATCCTAGTACAGCTGTCATGGTGTTATCACTATCCTAGTACATCTGTCATGGTATTATCACTATCCTAGTACAGCTGTCATGGTGTTATCACTATCCTAGTACATCTGCCATGGTGTTATCACTATCCTAGTACAGCTGTCATGGTGTTATCACTATCCTAGTACAGCTGTCATGGTGTTATCACTATCCTAGTACATCTGTCATGGTATTATCACTATCCTAGTACAGCTGTCATGGTGTTATCACTATCCTAGTACATCTGTCATGGTGTTATCACTATCCTAGTACATATGTCATGGTGTTATCACTATCCTAGTACAGCTGTCATGGTGTTATCACTATCCTAGTACATCTGTCATAGTGTTATCACTATCCTAGTACAGCTGTCATGGTGTTATCACTATCCTAGTACAGCTGTCATGGTGTTATCACTATCCTAGTACATCTGTCATGGTGTTATCACTATGCTAGTACATCTGTCATGGTATTATCACTATCCTAGTACAGCTGTCATGGTGTTATCACTATCCTAGTACATCTGTCATGGTGTTATCACTATCCTAGTACAGTTATCATGGTGTTATTACTATCCTAGTACAGCTGTCATGGTGTTATCACTATCCTAGTACATCTGTCATGGTGTTATCACTATCCTAGTATAGCTATCATGGTGTTATCACTATCCTAGTACATCTGTCATGGTGTTATCACTATCCTAGTACATCTGTCATGGTGTTATCACTATCCTAGTACATCTGTCATGGTGTTATCACTATCCTAGTACATCTGTCATGGTGTTATCACTATCCTAGTATAGCTATCATGGTGTTATCATAATGCTAGCAGAGGGGATGCTGTTCCTCGCTGTCTTTCATTGTGCTGCAGCCTGCATATCATTCATCACCATTACCATCCATTACACTGACTGCATATCATTCATCACCATTACCATCCATTACACTGACTGCATATCATTCATCACCATTACCATCCATTACACTGACTACATATCATTCACCATCATCACCATCCATCGCCATGACAACAGTCGTGTTCCAAATGGCACCCTATTAATTATATAGTCCAGAGACAGACGTTGACCAGAGAGACAGACGTTGACCAGAGACAGACGTTGACCAGAGAGACAGACGTTGACCAGAGAGACAGACGTTGACCAGAGAGACAGACGTTGACCAGAGAGACAGACGTTAACCAGAGACACAGACGTTGACCAGAGAGACAGACGTTGACCAGAGACAGACATTGACCAGAGACAGACATTGACCAGAGACAGACGTTGACCAGAGACAGACGTTGACCAGAGAGACAGACGTTGACCAGGGGCAGACGTTGACCAGAGACACAGACGTTGACCAGAGACACAGACGTTGACCAGAGACAGACGTTGACCAGAGACAGACGTTGACCAGAGACACAGACGTTGACCAGAGACACAGACGTTGACCAGAGAGACAGACGTTGACCAGAGAGACAGACGTTGACCAGAGACAGACGTTGACCAGACACAGACGTTGACCAGAGACAGACAGTGACCAGACACAGACGTTGACCAGAGACAGACAGTGACCAGAGAGACAGACGGTGACCAGAGACACAGACGTTGACCAGAGAGACAGACGTTGACCAGAGACAGACGTTGACCAGAGAGACAGACATTGACCAGAGACAGACGTTGACCAGATAGACAGACGTTGACCAGAGACAGACGTTGACCAGAGAGACAGACGTTGACCAGAGACAGACGTTGACCAGAGAGACAGACGTTGACCAGAGAGACAGACGTTGACCAGAGAGACAGACGTTGACCAGAGAGACAGACGTTGACCAGAGAGACAGACGTTGACCAGAGAGACAGACGTTGACCAGAGACAGACGTTGACCAGACACAGACGTTGACCAGAGACAGACGTTGACCAGACACAGACGTTGACCAGAGACAGACAGTGACCAGAGAGACAGACGGTGACCAGAGACACAGACGGTGACCAGAGAGACAGACGTTGACCAGAGACACAGACGTTGACCAGAGAGACAGACGTTGACCAGAGAGACAGACGTTGACCAGAGACACAGACGTTGACCAGAGAGACAGACGTTGACCAGAGAGACAGACGTTGACCAGAGACAGACATTGACCAGAGACAGACGTTGACCAGAGACAGACGTTGACCAGAGAGACAGACGTTGACCAGGGGCAGACGTTGACCAGAGACACAGACGTTGACCAGAGACACAGACGTTGACCAGAGACAGACGTTGACCAGAGACAGACGTTGACCAGAGACACAGACGTTGACCAGAGACACAGACGTTGACCAGATAGACAGACGTTGACCAGGGGCAGACGTTGACCAGAGACAGACGTTGACCAGAGAGACAGACGTTGACCAGGGGCAGACGTTGACCAGAGACACAGACGTTGACCAGAGACACAGACGTTGACCAGAGACAGACGTTGACCAGAGACAGACGTTGACCAGAGAGACAGACGTTGACCAGACACAGACGTTGACCAGAGAGACAGACGTTGACCAGACACAGACGTTGACCAGAGACACAGACGTTGACCAGAGACAGACGTTGACCAGAGACACAGACGTTGACCAGAGACACAGACGTTGACCAGAGACAGACGTTGACCAGATAGACAGACGTTGACCAGAGACACAGACGTTGACCAGAGAGACAGACGTTGACCAGAGAGACAGACGTTGACCAGAGACAGACGTTGACCAGAGAGACAGACGTTGACCAGGGACAGACGGTGACCAGAGAGACAGACGTTGACCAGGTACAGACGTTGACCAGAGACACAGACGTTGACCAGAGACAGACGTTGACCAGAGACAGACATTGACCAGAGACACAGACGTTGACCAGAGAGACAGACGTTGACCAGAGAGACAGACGTTGACCAGAGAGACAGACGTTGACCAGAGACACAGACGTTGACCAGAGAGACAGACGTTGACCAGAGAGACAGACGTTGACCAGAGAGACAGACGTTGACCAGAGAGACAGACGTTGACCAGACACAGACGTTGACCAGAGAGACAGACGTTGACCAGACACAGACGTTGACCAGAGACAGACGTTGACCAGAGACAGACGTTGACCAGAGACACAGACGTTGACCAGAGACACAGACATTGACCAGAGAGACAGACATTGACCAGAGAGACAGACGTTGACCAGAGAGACAGACGTTGACCAGAGAGACAGACGTTGACCAGAGACACAGACGTTGACCAGAGACAGACATTGACCAGAGAGACAGACGTTGACCAGAGAGACAGACGTTGACCAGAGAGACAGACGTTGACCAGAGACAGACGTTGACCAGAGAGACAGACGTTGACCAGAGAGACAGACGTTGACCAGAGACACAGACAGTGACCAGAGACACAGACAGTGACCAGAGACACAGACAGTGACCAGAGACAGACGTTGACCAGAGACACAGACGTTGACCAGAGACACAGACGTTGACCAGAGACACAGACGTTGACCAGAGACACAGACGTTGACCAGAGACACAGACGTTGACCAGAGAGACAGACGTTGACCAGAGACACAGACGTTGACCAGAGACAGACGTTGACCAGAGAGACAGACGTTGACCAGGGGCAGACGTTGACCAGAGACACAGACGTTGACCAGAGACACAGACGTTGACCAGAGACAGACGTTGACCAGAGACACAGACAGTGACCAGAGACACAGACAGTGACCAGAGACACAGACAGTGACCAGAGACAGACAGTGACCAGAGACAGATGTGTCCTGGTCTAAAGTAGTGAACTATAAAGGAAATACGGTGCCATTTGGGATGCATCCACAATTTCCTCCCAAAACAACCACCCCTGTGAGTCTGAGTCTGGTCAGTTTCAGCCATATAGCACAAACCCTCTGGATGGGCTCACTTGGTAAACTGTCCATCTACAGCGCCTTGCAAAAGTATTCATCCCCCTTGGCATTTTTCCTATTTTGTTGCATTACAACCTGTAATTAAAATGTATTTTTATCTGGACTTCATGGTAATGGACATACACAAAATAGTCCATCTTGGTGAAGTGAAATTGAAAAAAGAACTTGCCTGCATATGTATTCACCCCTTTGCTATGAAGCCCCTAAATAAGATCTGGTGCAACCAATTACCTTCAGAAGTCACATAATTCATTAAATAAAGTCCACCTCTGTGCAATCTAAATGTCACATGATCTGTCACATGATCTCAGTATAACACCTGTTCTGAAAAGCCACAGAGTCTGCAACACCACTAAGCAAGTGGCACCACCAAGCAAGCGGCACCATGAAGACCAATGAGCTCTCTAAACAGGTCAGGGACAAAGTTGTGGAGAAGTACAGATCAGGGTTGGGTTATTAAAACACATCAGAAACTTTGAAAATCCCACAGAGCACAATTAAATCCATTATTAAAAAATGGAAAGAATATGGAACCCCAACAAACCTGCCAAGAGAGGGCCGCCCACCAAAACTCACAGATCAGGCAAGGAGGGCATTAATCAGAGAGGCAACAAAGTGACCAAAGATAACCCTGAAGGAGCTGCAAAGCTCCACAGCGGATATTGGAGTATCTGTCCATAGGACCACTTTAAGCCGTACACTTCACAGAGCTGGGCTTTACGGAAGAGTGGCCAGAAAAATAAGCAAACACATTTGGTCTTTGCCAAAAGGCATGTGGGAGACCCCCCAAACATATGAAAGAAGGTACTCTGGTCAGATGAGGCAAAAATGTAGCTTTTTGGCCATAAAGGAAAACGCTATGTCTTGCGCAAACCCAACACCTCTCATCACCCGGACAACACCATCCCCACAGTGAAGCATGGTGGTGGCAGCATCATGCTGTGGGGATGTTTTTCATTGGCAGGGACTGGGAAACTGGTCAGAATTTAAGGAATGATGGATGGCGCTAAATACAGGGAAATTCTTAAGGGAAACCTGTTTCAGACTTCCAGAGCTCTGAGACTGGGACGGAGGTTCACCTTCCAGCAGGACAATGACCCTAAGCATACTGCTAAAGCAACACTTGAGTGGTTTAAGGGGAAACATTTAAATGTCTTGGAATGGCCTAGTCAAAGCCCAGATCTCAATACAATTGAGAATCTGTGGTATGACTTAACGATTGCTGTACACCAGCGGAACCCATCCAACTTGAAGGAGTTGGAGCAGTTTTGCCTTGAATAATGGGCAAAAATCTTAGCGACTAGATGTGACAAGCTTATAGAGACATACCCAAAGAGACTTGCAGCTGTAATTACTGCAAAAATTGGCTCTTCAAAGTATTGACTTTGGGGGGGTGAATAGTTATGCACGTTCAAGTTTTCAGTTTTTTTTGTCTTATTTCTTGTTTATTTCACAGTGGTAGGCATGTTGTGTAAATCAAATGATACAAACCCCTAGAAAATATATTTTAATTCCAGGTTGTAAGGCAACAAAATAGGAAAAATGCCAAGGGGGTGAATACTTTCGCAAGCCACTGTATGAAGGCTATGTGGCAGGGAAGAGAGCCATGAAGAACAAATATATCCAGAGAAAATCCATCAATGTAAATACATGTGAATGTTGATAGTGTAGCTGAGAAGCTGTTACACAGGGCCCTGGATTTAACTGTCATGTGAATGTTGGTAGTGTAGCTGAGAAGCTGTTACACAGGGCCCTGGATCTAACTGTCATGTGAATGTTGATAGTGTAGCTGAGAAGCTGTTACACAGGGCCCTGGATCTAACTGTCATGTGAATGTTGATTGTGTAGCTGAGAAGCTGTTACACAGGGCCCTGGATCTAACTGTCATGTGAATGTTGATAGTGTAGCTGAGAAGCTGTTACACAGGGCCCTGGATCTAACTGTCATGTGAATGTTGATAGTGTAGCTGAGAAGCTGTTGCACAGGGCCCTGGATCTAACTGTCATGTGAATGTTGATAGTGTAGCTGAGAAGCTGTTACACAGGGCCCTGGATCTAACTGTCATGTGAATGTTGATAGTGTAGCTGAGAAGCTGTTACACAGGGCCCTGGATCTAACTGTCATGTGAATGTTGATAGTGTAGCTGAGAAGCTGTTACACAGGGCCCTGGATCTAACTGTCATGTGAATGTTGATAGTGTAGCTGAGAAGCTGTTACACAGGGCCCTGGATCTAACTGTCATGTGAATGTTGATAGTGTAGCTGAGAAGCTGTTGCACAGGGCCCTGGATCTAACTGTCATGTGAATGTTGATAGTGTAGCTGAGAAGCTGTTGCACAGGGCCCTGGATCTAACTGTCATGTGAATGTTGATAGTGTAGCTGAGAAGCTGTTGCACAGGGCCCTGGATCTAACTGTCATGTGAATGTTGATAGTGTAGCTGAGAAGCTGTTGCACAGGGCCCTGGATCTAACTGTCATGTGAATGTTGATAGTGTAGCTGAGAAGCTGTTGCACAGGGCCCTGGATCTAACTGTCATGTGCTGGATGCCTGGGATCAACAGAGGGCTGAACAGGGAAAGGGTGATACCTAGTCAGTTGTACAACTTAACGCATTCAACTGAAATGTGTCTTCCGCATTTAACCCAACCCCTCTGAATCAGAGAGGTGCGGGGGTCTGCCTTAATCAACATCCACAGCACCCAGGGAACAGTGGATTAGGGGCAGAAGGACAGATTTTTACCTTGTCAGCTCGGGGATTCAATCCAGAAACCTTTCGGTTACTGGCCCAACGCTCTAACCACTAGGCTACCTGCCACCCCAACAGAGGGATGAACAGAGGAGGGATGAACAGAGGAGGGATGAACAGAGGAGGGATGAACAGAGGAGGGATGAACAGAGGAGGGATGAACAGAGGAGGGATGAACAGAGGAGGGATGAACAGAGGAGGGATGAACAGAGGAGGGATGAACAGAGGAGGGATGAACAGAGGAGGGATGAACAGAGGAGGGATGAACAGAGGAGGGATGAACAGAGGGATGCCCCTCTGGGTACATGGCAGGGTACCAAGATAACGTAACTGTTACTGGGTGATGTCATGCCCTCTTTGAGAGAGGACTGACTTCATGTCGGCGTGGGGGGGGGGGTGAAAGAGGAGGGAGGGGACTAACTATAGGGTGTTGGGAGATGTTCCCTTTGAGAGAGGACTAACTTCATGTCGGCGTGGGGGGGGTGAAAGAGGAGGGAGAGGACTAACTATAGGGTGTTGGGAGATGTTCCCTCTGAGAGAGGACTGACTCTATGGGGAGTCGGGAGATGTTCCCTCTGAGAGAGGAGAGAGGACTGACTCTATGGGGAGTCGAGAGATGTTCCCTCTGAGAGAGGAGAGAGGACTGACTCTATGGGGAGTCGAGAGATGTTCCCTCTGAGAGAGGAGAGAGGACTGACTCTATGGGGAGTCAGGAGATGTTCCCTCTGAGAGAGGAGAGAAGACTGACTCTATGGGGAGTCGAGAGATGTTCCCTCTGAGAGAGGAGAGAGGACTGACTCTATGGGGAGTCGAGAGATGTTCCCTCTGAGAGAGGAGAGAGGACTGACTCTATGGGGAGTCGAGAGATGTTCCCTCTGAGAGAGGAGAGAGGACTGACTCTATGGGGAGTCGGGAGATGTTCCCTCCTCTGAGAGAGGAGAGAGGACTGACTCTATGGGGAGTCGAGAGATGTTCCCTCTGAGAGAGGAGAGAGGACTGACTCTATGGGGAGTCGAGAGATGTTCCCTCTGAGAGAGGAGAGAGGACTGACTCTATGGGGAGTCGAGAGATGTTCCCTCTGAGAGAGGAGAGAGGACTGACTCTATGGGGAGTCGAGAGATGTTCCCTCTGAGAGAGGAGAGAGGACTGACTCTATGGGGAGTCGAGAGATGTTCCCTCTGAGAGAGGAGAGAGGACTGACTCTATGGGGAGTCGAGAGATGTTCCCTCTGAGAGAGGAGAGAGGACTGACTCTATGGGGAGTCGAGAGATGTTCCCTCTGAGAGAGAGAGGACTGACTCTATGGGGAGTCGGAGAGATGTTCCCTCTGAGAAGGCCTATGGGAGGAGAGTCTGAGAGAGGACTGACTCTATGGGGAGTCGAGAGATGTTCCCTCTGAGAGAGGAGAGAGGACTGACTCTATGGGGAGTCGGGAGATGTTCCCTCTGAGAGAGGAGAGAGGACTGACTCTATGGGGAGTCGAGAGATGTTCCCTCTGAGAGAGGAGAGAGGACTGACTCTATGGGGAGTCGAGAGATGTTCCCTCTGAGAGAGGAGAGAGGACTGACTCTATGGGGAGTCGAGAGATGTTCCCTCTGAGAGAGGACTGACTCTATGGGGAGTCGGGAGATGTTCCCTCTGAGAGAGGACTGACTCTATGGGGAGTTGGGAGATGTTCCCTCTGAGAGAGGAGAGAGGACTGACTCTATGGGGAGTCGAGAGATGTTCCCTCTGAGAGAGGAGAGAGGACTGACTCTATGGGGAGTCAGGAGATGTTCCCTCTGAGAGAGGAGAGAAGACTGACTCTATGGGGAGTCGAGAGATGTTCCCTCTGAGAGAGGAGAGAGGACTGACTCTATGGGGAGTCGAGAGATGTTCCCTCTGAGAGAGGAGAGAGGACTGACTCTATGGGGAGTCGAGAGATGTTCCCTCTGAGAGAGGAGAGAGGACTGACTCTATGGGGAGTCGAGAGATGTTCCCTCTGAGAGAGGAGAGAGGACTGACTCTATGGGGAGTCGAGAGATGTTCCCTCTGAGAGAGGACTGACTCTATGGGGAGTCGAGAGATGTTCCCTCTGAGAGAGGAGAGAGGACTGACTCTATGGGGAGTCGAGAGATGTTCCCTCTGAGAGAGGAGAGAGGACTGACTCTATGGGGAGTCGAGAGATGTTCCCTCTGAGAGAGGAGAGAGGACTGACTCTATGGGGAGTCGGGAGATGTTCCCTCTGAGAGAGGAGAGAGGACTGACTCTATGGGGAGTCGAGAGATGTTCCCTCTGAGAGAGGAGAGAGGACTGACTAGCTATGCTGAATTTGAGTGTATCTCTAAGTTGTTAATCAAATGTACTTGGCATCGATCAAATGAGCTGGTGGGACAGGCAGGAAAGTTCCCATTCACTTGTCAAAACGTGGGTTGGGACAAGAATGCATTGGCAGGCAAGCTGCAGAAGGACATGGAGGCTACAATTCCTCATCGTTTATCAGTGTAATTTTGACGGCCAACTAGCTGAAAAAGTTTGAGAGGGTTTATTTAATGTTCCTTCGTTAGATTTTAGCTCATCTTGCTCTGGCTAGCATTAGTTGTTGATCTTGTTGATGTGCATAACTGAGGGAGAGAGTCTACCTTCTCATGGTTGTTTGATCAATAGGACTGTAAAGTTCCCAAATGGAAGAGGACTCCTGTGGTATTTACATATTTACAGAAATCTATTCAGGTGTATTTTGTGGCTTTTGGCGAATGCTTTCTAATGATCTAATGTCTCGCTGTTGCAACAGTCTGTAAACACACAGTCCAGTTCAAAGTGAATGATGACAGGCCCTACTGCCTGTAAACACACAGTCCAGTTCATAGTGAATGATGGCAGGCCCTACTGCCTGTAAACACACAGTCCAGTTCATAGTGAATGATGACAGGTCCTACTGTAAACACACAGTCCAGTTCATAGTGAATGATGACAGGTCCTACTGCCTGTAAACACACAGTCCAGTTCATAGTGAATGATGGCAGGTCCTACTGCCTGTTAACACACAGTCCAGTTCATAGTGAATGATGACAGGTCCTACTGTAAACACACAGTCCAGTTCATAGTGAATGATGACAGGTCCTACTGCCTGTAAACACACAGTCCAGTTCATAGTGAATGATGACAGGTCCTACTGTAAACACACAGTCCAGTTCATAGTGAATGATGACAGGTCCTACTGCCTGTAAACACACAGTCCAGTTCATAGTGAATGATGGCAGATCCTACTGCCTGTTAACACACAGTCCAGTTCATAGTGAATGATGACAGGTCCTACTGCCTGTAAACACACAGTCCAGTTCATAGTGAATGATGTCAGGTCCTACTGCCTGTAAACACACAATCCAGTTCATAGTGAATGATGACAGGTCCTACTGCCTGTAAACACACAGTCCAGTTCATAGTGAATGATGACAGGTCCTACTGCCTGTAAACACACAGTCCAGTTCATAGTGAATGATGACAGGTCCTACTGCCTGTAAACACACAGTCCAGTTCATAGTGACAGGTCCTACTGCCTGTAAACACACAGTCCAGTTCAAAGTGAATGATGGCAGGTCCTACTGCCTGTAAACACACAGTCCAGTTCATAGTGAATGATGACAGGTCCTACTGCCTGTAAACACACAGTCCAGTTCATAGTGAATGATGACAGGTCCTACTGTAAACACAGTCCAGTTCATAGTGAATGATGACAGGTCCTACTGCCTGTAAACACAGTCCAGTTCATAGTGAATGATGGCAGGTCCTACTGCCTGTAAACACACAGTCCAGTTCATAGTGAATGATGACAGTGTAAACACACAGTCCAGTTCATAGTGAATGATGACAGGTCCTACTGCCTGTAAACACACAGTCCAGTTCATAGTGAATGATGTCAGGTCCTACTGCCTGTAAACACACAGTCCAGTTCATAGTGAATGATGGCAGGCCCTACTGCCTGTAAACACACAGTCCAGTTCATAGTGAATGATGACAGGTCCTACTGTAAACACAGTCCAGTTCATAGTGAATGATGACAGGTCCTACTGCCTGTAAACACACAGTCCAGTTCATAGTGAATGATGACAGGCCCTACTGTCTGTAAACACACAGTCCAGTTCATAGTGAATGATGGCAGGCCCTACTGCCTGTAAACACAGTCCAGTTCATAGTGAATGATGGCAGGCCCTACTGTCTGTAAACACACAGTCCAGTTCATAGTGAATGATGGCAGGTCCTACTGCCTGTTAACACACAGTCAAGTTCATAGTGAATGATGGCAGGTCTGTGTGGCAAATGGCATATCTGCATATAGGCCTACTGTAGCTCTGATTGGCTATAGCACACCGGTCTGTGTAGACTCCGGTCCTGGACAAGACAGATGTTTTTATAAGGTTTTATTTACTGCAGTGTCTATTAATTGTTCAAGCGGATGGCCGCTTTCCCACTCTATATTGCTATAGAATTTTCACAAATGCCTCACTATGCACCATTCCCAAACATTCTATTAATTTATGAAAAATGTGAAAATGACCATATCTAAGTCCTTGCTTGTCAGAAAATGTAAAAAAAAAAAGTGTTATATTTTTCCTGGGTGTTTATATGAACCGATTTTAAGAAGATTTCTTGTTGCTTAAACGCTGTCAGTTCCACTTTAAAGAAAGAACTCCGCGGCCCCGCCCACATGTGGGGAAAACAACCTGTGGTTACCTAGGTTACCCCATTGGCTCACAGCAAAAAACTTTGACTTGTTGTAGTCAATTACAAAACAACATTTAAAAAAAGTACAACATGTCTAATGATTCCTTTTCAACCGAGCGTTCTCACTACTTAAAACTTAACATTGTAGGGCTTCCCTCCTGCCCCTTTTCATAACGGTGCTAGCTAGCTACGCGAGCGAGCGAGTGTTAGCTAGCTAGCTACAGACCGGAACATTAATCTAGCCAAGACCAACAACTTAAATAAACGGACTATACAGCTACAAGTAGTGAGTGGAGTTAAAAACGGACTAAACAAGTTTATTGTCTTACCTGTGATTCAATGTTTTCTCTAGCTACTTGAAGCCTACTTGGATTCCAAATAGCCTGGAGCCACAGGGCTCTTCTAGCAGGTTCTATTTCCCTACGTGGGAGCATTGCGAACCGTAGGTTGCGATTTTTGACCTGCTTACATGTACATTGAACAACACAGCAGCTTTTTCGGCATGTTTTGTTATTTTTGTATAACTCAAAATCAACGATAATGTTGGCTCTTTTACACTGGGGGTCAATGGGAAAGAATGTGGGCGTGGTCAAGGGGAATTCCTAATTATTAGGTGAATATCGGCTCGGAGTATCCCATTATCCTTTGCGAGATATGAGACAGATCAGTGCAGGCAGAATTAGGGTCAGTCAGCCACTAACAGTCATTCTGACGGCTAGTACATCTAACATTTTGAATTATTCATTTATGTTGTGTTATGAGCAACAGTACTGTGAAGGGAAGGCACCAAAGACTTTAACGCTACTCAAACATACAGCCATTATGTAACAGAGATCTGTGTGTGTGTGTGTGTGTGTGTGTGTGTGTGTGTGTGTGTGTGTGTGTGTGTGTGTGTGTGTGTGTGTGTGAGATACATACATATAGCCGTAGTGTAAGGGAGATGGAATGACCCACATCTGATGTTGCTGCACCTAAACAGGCTCCCTCTCTCTTTCTCTTTCGCTCTCTCCAATCTCTCTCTCTCTCTATCTCTGTCTCTCTCTGTCTGTCTCTCGCTCTCTGCTTCTCTCTCACCCTCTCTCTTTCTCTCACTCTCTCCTATCTGTCTCTGTCTCTCTCTTGCTCTCTCTCTCTCTCTGTCTTTCACTCTCTCTCTCTGTCTCTCTCTCTCCCTGTCTTTGCTTCTCTCTCTGTCTTTTACTCTCTCTCTCTGTCTCTCTCTCTCCCTGTCTTTGCTTCTCTCTCTCGCTCTCTGTCTCCGTCTCCTTTCATCAGTTATTATCTCCTCTATGGCTTTAATTCAAATTTGATTCAAAGTGCTTTATTGGCATGGTATACATATTCTTACAATGCCAAAGCAAGTCAACTAGATAATAAACAAAAGTGAAATAAACAAATTAACAGTAAACATTACACTCACAAAAGTCCAAAAGAATAAGGACATTACAAATGTTAATGTACAAAAGGGAAAATAAATAAACATAAATATGGGTTGTATTTACAACGGTCTGTGTTCTTCACTGGTTGCCCTTTTCTTGTGGCAACAGGTCACACATCTTGCTGCTGTGATGTCACAATGGTATTTCACCCAATAGAAATGAGAGTTTATTGGGTTTGTTTTTTAATTCTTTGTGGATCTGTGTGATCTGAGGGAAATATGTGTCTCTAATATGGTCATATACTTGGCAGGAGGTTAGGAAGTGCAGCTCAGTTTCCATTTCATTTTGTGGGCAGTGTTGCACATAGCCTGTCTTCTCTTGAGAGCCAGGTCTGCCTATGGCAGCCTTTCTCAATAGCAAGGCTATGCTCACTGAGTCTGTACATAGTCAAAGCTTTCCTTAAGTTTGGGTCAGTCACAGTGGTCAGGTATTCTGCCACTGTGTTCTCTCTGTTTAGGGCCAAATAGCATTCTAGTTTGCTCAGTTTTTTTGTTAATTCTTCCCAATGTGTCAAGTAATTATCTTTTTGTTTTCTCATGATTTCGTTGGGTGTAATTGTGTTGCTGTCCTGGTTCTCTGTGGGGTCTGTTTGCGTTGGTGAACAGAGCCCCAAGACCAGCTTGCTTAGAGGACTCTTCTCCAGGTTCATCTCTCTGTAGGTGATGACTCTGTGGGGTGTGTTTGTGAACAGAGCCCCAGGACCAGCTTGCTTAGGGGACTCTTCTCCAGGTTCATCTCTCTGTAGGTGATGGCTTTGTATTGGAAGGTTTGGGAATCACTTCCTTTTAGGTGGTTGAAGAATTTAACGTCTCTTTTCTGGATTTTGATAATTAGCGGGCCTCACAACAATAAAGGGCAATGGGTTCTATAACTGATTCAAGTATTTTTAGCCAGATCCTAATTGGTATGTCGAATTTTATGTTCCTTTTGATGGCATAGAAGGCCCTTCTTGCCTTGTCTCTCAGCTCGTTCACAGCTTTGTGGAAGTGACCTGTGGTGCTGATGTTTAGGCCGAGGAATGTATAGTTTTTGTGTGCTCTGGGTCAACAGTGTCTTGATGGAATTTGTATTTGTGGTCCTGGCGACTGGACCTTTTTTGGAACACCATTATTTTGGTCTTACTGAGATTTACTGTCAGGGCCCATGTCTGACAGAATCTGTGCAGAAGATCTACATGCTGCTGTAGACCCTCCTTGGTTGGTGACAGAAGCACCAGATCATCAGCAAACAGTAGACATTTGACTTCAGATTCTAGTAGGGTGAGGCCGGGTGCTGCAGACCATTCTAGTGCCCTCACCAATTTATTGATATATATGTTGAAGAGGGTGGGGCTCAAGCTGCATCCCTGTCTCACCCCATGGCTCTGAGGAAAGAAATCTGTGTGTTTATTACCAATTTTAACCGCACACTTGTTGTTTGTGCTTCACACATCCCACCACACGGCACATCTGAGACTAAACCATTTGCCTGGGAGCAGTAGTCTGTAGTCAGTAGTCTGGTCTGTAGTTTGTAGTCTATAGTCAGTGGTCTGTCTCTACACCTTCAAACTGCGCTCTCTCCCTCTCTCTGCTCTCTCTCTGCTCTCTCTCTCTATGCTCTCTCTCTCTCTCTGCTCTCTCTCTCTCTCTCTCTGCTCTCTCTCTGCTCTCTCTCTCTCTCTGCTCTCTCTCTGCTCTCTCTCTCTCTCTGTTCTCTGCTCTCTGATCTCTCCCTCTCTCTGCTCTCTCTCTCTATGCTCTCTCTCTCTCTGCTCTCTCTCTGCTCTCTCTCTCTATGCTCTCTCTCTCTCTGCTCTCTCTCTGCTCTCTCTCTCTCTGCTCTCTCTCTCTCTGCTCTCTGCCTCTCTCTCTGATCTCTCTCTCTCTCTGCTCTCTCTCTCAGAAAAGCGCCGGCTGGCAGGCATGTACAGACGTGCCTGATGTGTTTATTTTGGCTGTGGCTCAATGAAACACATGGACTGTCTTCTCTCCTCCTGACTGTGGTCAAGATCACTTCCCTTCAGGAGATGATACCCCATTTTCACATGTTCCGCTGCCATGTCAAACTCATAGCCTTTTAGACACACAAGAGACTATTCAATCATTCTGTGAGAGAGCCGAAGCCAGGGAGGAAGAAGACATGCCTTGAAATAGCTGACATTGCTGGGGTGCCTGTGGTGGGAACCTAGCCCTTATCTACAAATGTACAGACATCAGCAATGTCTAACTAACCAATGAGAGGGGTAGTCCATCTACAGGGCTGCTGTTATGCCAGCTTCATAGCATTGGCCCAGAACTCTCTGCCAAAATAACCAGTTCAAACGTATAGAGAATAGAGAAGAGGCTGCTCATTCAGCACTATTATTAGTGTGTGTGTGTGTGTCTGTGTGTGTGTGTGTGTGTGCGTGCAAGCGTGTGCTCGTACGTGTGTGAGTGTGTCTGTGTGTGTATATGTGTCTGTGTGTGTATATGTGTGTGTATATGTGTCTGTGTGTGTGTGTGTGTGTGTATATGTGTCTATGTGTGTATATGTGTGTGTGTATATATGTGTGTGTGTATATGTGTCTATGTGTGTATATGTGTGTGTGTGTGTGTGTGTGTGTATATGTATCTATGTGTGTATATGTGTGTGTGTGTGTGTGTGTGTGTGTGTGTATATGTGTGTGTATATGTGTCTATGTGTGTATATGTGTGTGTGTGTATATGTGTGTGTGTGTGTGTGTATATGTGTGTATATGTGTGTGTGCCTGGTGTTTTTTTGTTTAGCATTGATCAGATGGTTCATCAGTCTCTGGATGGATGGGCATGGAATCAACTAGACATATTGTGGATGGGAGCCATTGGCTACAGTCGATAGTTCTATCAGGGCCAACTACTGTAAGGCAGTACACGGTATTAACACTGTACCAGACAGTCTCAGCACGGTGGTCCTCTGTGGCTCAGTTAGTAGAGCATGGCACTTGCAATGCCAGTATTGGGGGTTTGATTCCTGCTGGGGCCACTAATACGGGAAATATATGCATGCATAAAAGCAGCAGATAAATTATGTATATTATATATAACCATTGATTATGGGGGGGTCGATACAGTTACATATCACAATATTATTTGGGGACTATATTAAATCGATATTTGACTTTAGTTACTGTAGGTATCATTAGTTACTGTAGGTATCATTAGTTACTGTAGGTATCATTAGCTACTGTATGTATCATTAGCTATTGTAGGTATCATTAGTTACTGTATGTATCATTAGTTACTGTAGGTATCATTAGTTACTGTAGGTATCATTAGTTACTGTAGGTATCTTTAGTTACTGTAAGTATCATTAGTTACTGCAGGTATCTTTAGTTACTGTAAGTATCATGAGTTACTGTAGGTATCATATGCCTTCCCTGTAGCTCAGTTGGTAGAGCATGGTGTTTGCAACACCAGGGCTGTGGGTTCGATTCCCACGGGGGGCCAGCACAGAAAAAAAATGTATGAAATTGTATGAAATGTATGCATTCACTACTGTAAGTCGCTCTGGATAAGAGCGTCTGCTAAATGACTAAAATGTAAATGTAAAATTAGCTACTGTAGGTACCATTAGTTACTGTAGGTATCATTAGTTACTGTAGGTATCATTAGTTACTGTATGTATCATTAGCTACTGTATGTATCATTAGTTACTGTAGGTATCATTAGTTACTGTAGGTATCATTAGCTACTGTATGTATCATTAGCTACTGTAGGTATCATTAGTTACTGTATGTATCATTAGTTACTGTAGGTATCATTAGTTACTGTAGGTATCATTAGTTACTGTAGGTATCTTTAGTTACTGTAAGTATCATTAGTTACTGTAGGTATCTTTAGTTACTGTAAGTATCATGAGTTACTGTAGGTATCATTAGCTACTGTAGGTACCATTAGTTACTGTAGGTATCATTAGTTACTGTAAGTATCATTAGTTACTGTAGGTATCATTAGCTACTGTAGGTATCATTAGTTACTGTAAGTATCATTAGTTACTGTAGGTATCATTAGCTACTGTAGGTATCATTAGTTACTGTAAGTATCTTTAGTTACTGTACGTATCATTAGTTACTGTAAGTATCATTAGTTACTGTAGGTATCATTAGTTACTGTAGGTATCATTAGTTACTGTAAGTATCATTAGTTACTGTAGGTATCATTAGCTACTGTAGGTATCATTAGTTACTGTAAGTATCATTAGTTACTGTAGGTATCATTAGTTACTGTAAGTATCATTAGTTACTGTAGGTATCATTAGTTAGCGTTAGTCGGCTGTTCCTGCACCAAAACTCCTGGTTCTCCATCTTCTTTTTAAATAGTGAGCCAACATGTTTTCAGAACATTTCTCTGAGTGATCAAAACTAACTTTCTCATGCTCTCTCAACACTGAGTGTACAAAACATTAGGAACACCTTCCTTATATTGAGTACCACCCTCAGAACAGCCTCAGTTCCTCGGGACATGGACTCCACAAGGTGTGGAAAGAGTTTCACAAGGATTCTGGCCCATGTTGACTCCAATGCTTCCCACAGTTATTTCAAGTTGGCTGGATGTTCTTTGGGTGGTGGACCTTTCTTGATACACACAGGAAACTGTTGAGTGTGAAAACCCTGGCAGCGTTGCAGTTCTTGACACATTCAAACCGGTGCTCCTGGCACCTACTACCATACCCCGTTCAAAAGCACTTAAATATTTTGTCTTGCTGTTACGGATACAGGTATCCTGTGTATGTATCCTGTGTGTGTTTCTTGTCTCTCCTTCTCTTCTCTTCTATTGTCTTTAATGACACCCATGCCGCTCGTGCAACTTATTGTAGTGGTCTAGTTCAGTGTTGAGCGTCATAGCATTAGTGTTTGCTATTTGTTGGCTCTTGTGTAGTAGTTCAAGATGGCTACTTTTGAGTTGAAATCCTTTTTGGATAACCCTACGTTGGAGGTTTTTGACAAATGTCGTAGAGTTGATTTAATGACCTTGGCTGACCATTATTCGTTGTCTATTTCGCACAGTTTAGTTAAAGCGGAGGTTAAACAACTGGTGTTAAATGTTTTGTTGGAAGAACAAGTGCTAGTATTACCGCTGCCTGAGCCTACTACTCCTGCAGGGGATGTTGCTGCTCCTGTAAGCCCGTCGGTGTCTGGGAACGAGGGCGAGGCTAAAGCTCCAGCCACATTGCCCCGTTTTGATCCCCTCTCCCCACTGTCAGCCGGTGATGCCAGTTGGGATGTCCGTTCAATACAGTTCCAACTGGAGGCGGAAGAGAGAGCCCAAATTAGGCGAGAGAATCTCCAGTTGGAAATGTGTAAAATTGAGGCAGAAAGAGACCAGCGTCAGTTGGAGTTCAGAATGCGCCAGATGGATCTACAGACAGCGAGGCTAGCCTCAACTGGAGCTTCCAACACGTTTGACATTAGTAGGCAGATTGCCTTGGTACCTTTGTTTAGAGAGTCAGAGCTTGACTCCTATTTTTGTGTGTTTGAACGTATAGCCATAGCATTGAAATGGCCTGAAGAGGTATGGTGCTTATTACTTCAGTGTAAACTAACTGGTAAAGCCCAAGAGGTTTTGTCAGCGCTACCTTTGGAAGACAGTTTGAACTATGAAGTGGTCAAAGCTACTGTTCTTCGTGCCTATGAGCTTGTGTCTGAGGCATACCGACAGAGATTTAGGTCTCATAGAAAGTCTTCTAGTAAGACTTATGTGGAATTTGCTAGAGACAAGGGAAATTTGTTTGATAAATGACATGCTGCTAGTAAGGTAACTGATTTCAACTCTCTCCGGGAGTTAATCTTGTTGGAAGAGTTTAAAAATTGCTTACCCGAACGCATTGTAGTTTACCTAAACGAACAGAAGGTATCCTCCCTGTCAGAAGCGTCTGTGTTGGCAGACGAGTTTGTGCTAATGCACAAAAGCGTGTTTTCGGCTCATACTGAGAGTAGAGCCACTGAGTTGCCTACTTTTAGTCCTAGTCGGCCAGTAGTATATCAAGCCCGCCAGAAAAATGAGCGTTCCTGCTTCTATTGTCATAAAGTGGGACATATGATTAATGATTGCTTCCTGCTAAAACGCAAACAAGGGATGCCTATTCATGCCAAGCCGCCAACAGGTGTTGGGATAATTCGTACGGTTGTGAGGTCTGAAACGAAACAGGTGCCTCAGGGTAAATGTAGTTTGAAAGTCTCAGTACCCGACCGCAGTTACGAACAGTTCATTTTCGAGGGGTTTGTGTCGAAGCATCTCAGCGCCCGGTTAAAATCCTTAGAGATACTGGTGCGGCGCAGTCATTTATATTGTCTGATGTGTTGCCCTTATCCGACAATACATACTGTGGTTCCAGTGTGTTAGTTCAGGGTATTGAAATGGGTTTTGTCCCAGTGCCATTGCACTTTGTGAATGTACACTCTGAATTAACCAGTGGAATATTCAGAGTGGGGGTACATCCTATGTTGCCAGTAAAAGGTGTGACCTTTATAATGGGTAACGATATTGCCGGAGGAAAGGTAGTACCCGTATTGGAAGTATTGGATAAAAGTGACCACTCTCTCTCCAATGAGCTGGCACAGAGTTATCCACGTGTTCCCCGCTTGTGCTGTCACTCGTGCTCAGGCAAGACAAGTGGGTGACGTGATAGATTTGTCGAACACTGTTCTGTTCAAAGAAGTTGATCAAGAGGATGGGTTGTGTGCTACTTCTGAGAAGCTGATCACCTCTGACAAACAGCCCAGGGAAGAATCGAAGTATGTTGAACTTATTGCTGAGGCAATACAGTTACCAGTCACTCGTGAGCAGCTGATTGCTAACCAAAAGGTTGACAACAAGCTTGCTAAATGTTTTTCTAGTGTTGTCTCATTGGAAGAGGTAAAGAAGAAGAACGTGGCTTACTTCATTGATGGTAATCTCCTCATGCGTAAATGGACATCCCATGTTGACGCGGATGGAGATTGGAATGCTGTTTACCAAATAGTGATTCCTACAGCCTTTCGACAAAATGTGTTATCCCTTGCTCATGATCACCCGTGGTCTGGTCATTTAGGAATCACCAAGACTTATGATCGGGTCCTTCGACATTTCTTTTGACCAGGTTAAAAACAAGATGTGGCTCAGTTCTGTTGGACATGCCACACATGTCAGATAACAGGAAAACCAAATCAGGTTATTCCTCCCACTCCTCTTTGTCCTATACCTGTTATAGGTGAACCATTTGAACATGTGGTGGTTGATTGTGTTGGACCGTTACCGAAGACAAAATCGGGTAACCAGTTTCTGTTAACGATTATGTGTATGGCAACAAGATACCCCGAAGCCATTCCTCTGAGAAGGATTACAGCTCCAGTAGTGAGTAAAGCCTTAATTAAATTCTTAACGACATTCGGGTTACCTAAGGTGGTACAAACTGATCAAGGTACAAATTTCCTGTCAAATATCTTCAAGCAGGTGTTAAAATCCTTGTCAGTTACGCACCGTGTGGCAAGCGCATATCACCCAGAGTCTCAGGGTCCGCTTGAGCGTTGGCATCAGACACTGAAGTCTATGTTACGTAAATATTGTTTGGAATCTGAGAAAGATTGGGATGAGGGAGTTCCTCTAGTTTTGTTTGCTGCTCGTGAAACTGTACAGGAATCCCTAGGGTTCAGCCCGGCTGAACTAGTGTTTGGTCACACAGTGAGAGGACCAATGAAAGTCCTTAAAGAACAGTTTTTGTCCCAAGAGTTGTGTGTGTGTGTGTGTGGGAGATGAGAACGTGTTGGAACATGACATTAATGTTGGAAATGCTGCCCCTATCAAGCAACACCCATATCGTGACAATGCTTCTAAAAGGAAGATAATGAGGGCTGAAGTGAGACATTTGTTAGAGAATGACCTGGCTATGCCAAGTTCAAGCCCATGGAGTTCTCCTTGCATTCTGGTTCCTAAATCTGATGGTATGTCCAGGTTATGTATGAATTATCGAAAGATAAATTCTGTCACAATGCCAGATTCGTTCCCATTACCCAGACTGGACGACTGTATCGACACTGTTGGTGCTGCTACTTATGTAACAAAGTTGGACCTCTTAAAAGGTTACTGGCAGGTTCCGTTAACCTCACGTGCTTCTGAGATTTCTGCTTTTGTGACCCCAGACAACTTCCTACAATACTCTGTCATTGCTTTTGGGATGCGGAATGCACCAGCCACTTTTCAACGACTGGTTAACACCGTATTAGCTGGCATTCCCAATTGTAGTGCCTACCTTGATGATCTAGTGATTTATTCGTCTGAGTGGTCAGATCACGTTAACTCTCTAAGGGTAGTATGTGAATGTTTGGCAGCTGCTTCTTTCACCCTGAACTTGGCAAAGTGCGAGTTTGGGAAGGCTACTGTTACCTATCTCGGCAAAGAGGTCGGCCATGAACAGGTGTGCCCTGTTGATGCTAAGGTCTTGGCTATTACTGCATTCCCTGCACCTACCACCAGACGAGAGCTATGCCGCTTTTTAGGGATGGTTGGCTACTACTGTAGCTTCTGTAAAAACTTCTCTGCGGTAGTTGCTCCATTGACCGATTTGCTCAGTCCAGCAAGATCATTTGTGTGGTCCCCGGATTGTAAGGTAGCTTTTGATACTGCTAAAGCACTCTTATGTAATACCCCTGTACTTGCTGCTCTGGATTTTGAACAACCATTTCAGCTTGAAGTAGATGCTAGTGCCAGAGGTGCTGGTGCTGTTCTACTACAGCAGGACAAGAGTGGACTGGATCATCCTGTGTGTTATTTTTCACGTAAATGTAACAAATGTCAGGCAAACTATGCCACCATCGAGCAAGAAGCTTTAGCTTTGCAATATTTTGAAGTGTATATTGGTTCTAGTGCTCTACCAGTGATCGTATATACTGACCATAACCCCTTAGTGTTTCTCCACCCGATGTACAACCAGAACCAGCGCCTTATGCGTTGGGCGCTTATTGTACAGAATTATTATTTGGAGATACATCATCAGAAGCCTTTTTGTGGCGTATTAGCAGATGCTTTGTCTCGTGTGTAATAATAATAATGTTGTAAGGTTGCCTTTGTTTATTGATATTGTGGGTATACTTTGTACATACTTTTGTTCACAATCTCCCCCTAGGGTTGCTCTTTTAAGGGTGGGAGTGTTACGGATACAGGTATCCTGTGTATGTATCCTGTGTGTGTTTCTTGTCTCTCCTTCTCCCCTCACAGGTGACAATCATCATTCCCCCAATGAGTCATCAATCAGTCCCCAAACAGAAGACACCTGCTCCTCTTCCCTCACCCAATCACATCCCTCACCCTTGGTTTAAAAACCCAGTCAGTTGTTTTCTCCCCAGATCAATCTTTATTGTTCATTCTCTCTCTCTCTCTCTCTTGATCTCTCTCTCTTGATCTCTCTCTCTCTCTCTATTGATCTCTATTTTGTTTTGCAACTACATGTCACTTTGTCCATCCCACCTGTGAGTTTTGTTAAAGTGTTGACTGTTTGTTTGTTGGTGGGAAAAGGGGGTACCAAGACAAGTCGCCCATAGGCATACACTACCCGTAGATAACCCTTGTCTAAGTACTCTAGTTAGAACTGGGCGGACCACCCACTGTATTTTTGGTTAGTTAACTAGCTGTTCTTGAGGTAGGCTAGTCTATCTTAGGGGTGTTTTGGATTATTGTTTCTTTGCTTGGGTCCAGCTCAGCCCCTTTTCCCACACCCCCATTACTGTGTGTTTAAAGAAATAAACCTTAAAGAGTTTGACGGTAGATTTAAGTTGTCTGTGGTTTTTGTTCTCACTGTTACTTGTCACTATTATAATTTGCAGGAGTTATGTTACGGGTCTCGTCTCCATCCCCCCTAGACTGCAGGGCCAAAAGGAATTCGTAACACTTGCCCATTCACCCTGTGAATGGCACACACACTTAAAAATCCTTATTTAAACTACCCTTCATCTACACTGATTGAAGTGGATTTTTTATTTTTATTTATTTAACTATGCAAGTCAGTTAAGAACAAATTCTTATTTACAATGACGGCCTTGGAACAGATTTTTGTCAGCTCTGAGATTCGATCTAGCAACCTTTTGGTTACTGACCCAACGCTCTAACCACTAAGCTACCTGCCGTTCCAATTTAACAAGTGACATCAGTAAGCTTAGCTTTCCCTTGGATTCACCTAGTCATTCTATGTCATGGAAAGAGCAGGTGTTCTTAATGTTTTGTCCACTCAGTGTATAGCGACCAATATGTTTGAAACATCAAATCTCAATTAAAATCGTAATCAAAATCTCAATAACCACAATAACATGTTCATAAAAATGTATCAATACTGTCCCTTAAGTCTGAGAATGTTTGTGAATTTGGTTAATCAAAATGTAACTCTTCCAGATCAATATTGTTCAGAAAAGTAATGGTTTGTTTTCTTCAGTCCATGGAGAAATGCAGTCTGTTTGAGAGCACCAACATAATGTTTAACCA
The DNA here is from genome assembly GCF_901001165.1 of Salmo trutta. Classification (NCBI taxonomy): domain Eukaryota; kingdom Metazoa; phylum Chordata; class Actinopteri; order Salmoniformes; family Salmonidae; genus Salmo; species Salmo trutta. The sequence goes on along the minus strand of NW_021823350.1, from coordinate 280,866 downwards.
GAAACTACAGTCAGAGAAACAACAACATTCAGACCTTTTAGGCTACGGGACTGATTCCCTCTCTCAGAGTACACAGAACAGAACAGCATTGTCCTCATATGGTTGGTTTGTCATTTACAATGAACAAACAGATCTGGGACCCGGCTGATAGTACAGTACAGTATACAGTACTAGGATGTGTGTGTGTGTGTGTGTGCAAGCATGTCTGTAATTACCTCAGAGTGAGAAATCAATGTCTCTTTAATGAATGATCTCATTGTTCCTATGCTGAACAGTGGTACTCTATTCTTCTGCCCCTGTCAGTGGAGTGGAGGGGGGGGGGGGTGTTGACAGAAATAAATGCAATGTAATGGGGTAATGTAGGGTACCAATATGGTTTATATTAGACACACACACACACACACACACACACACACACACACACACCGCACAAATACACATAAAACAACATAGACAAAGAGGCAACCAGAGTTCAACAGGGTTAGACAGGTTAGGAGAACCAGGTGGTCCAGAGTTCAACAGGGTTAGACAGGTTAGGAGAACCAGGTGGTTCAGAGTTCAACAGGGTTAGACAGGTTAGGAGAACCAGGTGGTTCAGAGTTCAACAGGGTTAGACAGGTTAGGAGAACCAGGTGGATCAGAGTTCAACAGGGTTAGACAGGTTAGGAGAACCAGGTGGATCAGAGTTCAACAGGGTTAGACAGGTTAGGAGAACCAGGTGGTTCAGAGTTCAACAGGGTTAGACAGGTTAGGAGAACCTGTAACATTTTCTGAATGACATCCCTAGGGGAAGCCAGGAAGTTCCCCCTAGGTACAGATCTAGGATCAGCTTCCCTTATCCTAACCGTAAAGGTGCACTATGCAGGAATTGCTCCGCCATTTCCTGGTTGCTAAAATTCGAATAGTTCGGCTGATTTCAGTTAATTTCACAAAACAAGTAAGTATAGTGTGGAGAATCATTGTACCATCGAAACCGCTGTGAAATGTATTTTCCATTTTAGCTGTTTGAAGCTGTTGTACAAAACTGAAAGTAAAAGACGAAAAAAAATAAACTTATGAACAGGAAGCATAGAAATAGCATACATAGAACAGATCTACCGCTTCTTAGACTTGCTTTCAATGAGAATGACATATCTATAACTCACAGTTCTATGTGAATTTGGTTGGTCGTCCAAGCAAAAGCCCTTAACTGGGGAAAATGTAAAACTGACCCAAGAACAGCGCCTAGGGGCAACTTCACCCTATACATTTTAGTAATTTAGCAGACGATCTTACACATTTTCTTACTTTTTCCTACTATAGGTGAAAACGTTTGTGACAGTGCAGTAACAGAGCAGTGACAGAGCAGTGACAGTGCAGTGACAGTGCAGTGACAGTGCAGTGACAGAGCAGTGACAGTGCCGTGACAGTGCAGTGACAGTGCTGTAACATGAGCTCCTTGCATAAGTGTTGGAAAAAGAGAAAGTAATGACTGGGCAGCTTAACAGAAAACTATTCCCTCAACAGAGAAAGTAATGTCTGGACAGCTTAACAGAAAACTATTCCCTCAACAGAGAAAGTAATGTCTGGACAGCTTAACAGAAAACTATTCCCTCAACAGAGAAAGTAATGTCTGGACAGCTTAACAGAAAACTATTCCCTCAACAGAGAAAGTAATGACTGGACAGCTTAACAGAAAACTATTCCCTGGAAGCAGCAGTGTAGGGCTGTAGGCTAAGTAGAGGCTACTGTATACTGAGTTCTCTATAGTTAACAGGGCTCCATAGCAAAGCAATGGACAAGCATCATGTCTCCCTGCTGTTTGCTTCAACTTCTTGTTATTAATTCAAGTTATTGTGTCCAGTGGATAATGCTACATTGTAAACCCCGTTGTGCTGTCATTACTCTAAACTTTCGAGGAAACCCGTTGCACTTAAAAGGGATACTTTGGGACTCACAGAAACCATTTTTATGTCGCTGCATCCAGTATATAAAAGGAAGTTAGAAAGAGTTTCAGAAAGCCAATGCTAACTGGCGTTTACACAATGACTGGAAGTTTATCTCTAGTTAGCAACCTCCTTCAAACTGCACACAGAGACATAAAACTTGTTTATCCACGAGTTCAATTGACTGGGGAATTAGATAAATGACCTTGTTGCCAAAATTCCAATGTATCCCTTTAATATATATCATTCCAGTTACTTAAAGGGATTTTGTAGTCATTACATTTTTTACATTTTAGTCATTTAGCAGACGCTCTTATCCAGAGCGACTTACAGTAGTGAATGCATACATTTCATCCATTTAAAAAGATAAATTCCGTACTGGTCCCCCGTGGGAAACGAACCCACAACCCTGGCGTTGCAAACACCATGCTCTACCAACTGAGCCACATGGGACCTATCCTTACACAAACGGATAGAGTCACTGTTTCAGCCCTGTGGCCTTCACTAAGTGAGTTCCTAGGTGAATGTTGTCATTATAATAAAATGTTTATTTGACAATGTATTACATATCTTATAAGGCCTTATTTTGAGGCCTAACTTTACCCTCACTCAGTGGCCTAAAACTCATGGTTTACAGGCCACATGAGGCCTGCAAGTAGGGTTGCAAAATTCTGGTAACTTTCCCAAAAATTCTGGTTGAAGGATTTTCAGGAATCTTCCAACCAGTATTTCTGGAAAACCTGTGAAATGTAGCAGAATTTTGCAATCCTACCTGCATGTCACATTATGCTGGCTTGCAAAGTGATGTGTAATTCCTATTGGAATCCAGCCAGAGTTAGGATATCCAATCGCTGATTTTTATTCACCCGCAACCTGCATTCATAGTGACTGCCAGGGCTAGGAACAGTGTGAGGAGAATACCTAAGCCATTTAAACAGTGTACAGCTGCCTGGTCCCAGATCTGTTTGTGCTGTCTTGCCAACTCATATGGTTAGATTACAGTGTACAGCTGCCTGGTCCCAGATCTGTTTGTGTTGTCTTGCCAACTCATATGGTTAGATTACAGTGTACAGCTGCCTGGTCCCAGATCTGTTTGTGTTGTCTTGCCAACTCATATGGTTAGATTACAGTGTACAGCTGCCTGGTCCCAGATCTGTTTGTGCTGTCTTGCCAACTCATATGGTTAGATTACAGTGTACAGCTGCCTGGTCCCAGATCTGTTTGTGCTGTCTTGCCAACTCATATGGTTAGATTACAGTGTACAGCTGCCTGGTCCCAGATCTGTTTGTGCTGTCTTGCCAACTCATATGGTTAGATTACAGTGTACAGCTGCCTGGTCCCAGATCTGTTTGTGCTGTCTTGCCAACTCATATGGTTAGATTACAGTAGCCTGGTCCCAGATCTGTTTGTGCTGTCTTGCCAACTCATATGGTTAGATTACAGTGTACAGCTGCCTGGTCCCAGATCTGTTTGTGCTGTCTTGCCAACTCATATGGTTAGATTACAGTGTACAGCAGCCTGGTCCCAGATCTGTTTGTGCTGTCTTGCCAACTCATATGGTTAGATTACAGTGTACAGCTGCCTGGTCCCAGATCTGTTTGTGCTGTCTTACCAACTCATATGGTTAGATTACAGTAGCCTGGTCCCAGATCTGTCTGTGCTGTCTTACCAACTCATATGGTTAGATTACAGTGTACAGCAGCCTGGTCCCAGATCTGTTTGTGCTGTCTTGCCAACTCATATGGTTAGATTACAGTGTACAGCAGCCTGGTCCCAGATCTGTTTGTGCTGTCTTGCCAACTCATATGGTTAGATTACAGTGTACAGCTGCCTGGTCCCAGATCTGTTTGTGCTGTCTTGCCAACTCATATGGTTAGATTACAGTGTACAGCTGCCTGGTCCCAGATCTGTTTGTGCTGTCTTGCCAACTCATATGGTTAGATTACAGTGTACAGCTGCCTGGTCCCAGATCTGTTTGTGCTGTCTTGCCAACTCATATGGTTAGATTACAGTGTACAGCTGCCTGGTCCCAGATCTGTTTGTGCTGTCTTGCCAACTCATATGGTTAGATTACAGTGTACAGCTGCCTGGTCCCAGATCTGTTTGTGCTGTCTTACCAACTCATATGGTTAGATTACAGTGTACAGCTGCCTGGTCCCAGATCTGTTTGTGCTGTCTTGCCAACTCATATGGTTAGATTACAGTGTACAGCTGCCTGGTCCCAGATCTGTTTGTGCTGTCTTGCCAACTCATATGGTTAGATTACAGTGTACAGCTGCCTGGTCCCAGATCTGTTTGTGCTGTCTTGCCAACTCATATGGTTAGATTACAGTGTACAGCTGCCTGGTCCCAGATCTGTTTGTGCTGTCTTGCCAACTCATATGGTTAGATTACAGTGTACAGCTGCCTGGTCCCAGATCTGTTTGTGCTGTCTTACCAACTCATATGGTTAGATTACAGTGTACAGCTGCCTGGTCCCAGATCTGTTTGTGCTGTCTTGCCAACTCATACGGTTGAATTGTAATTTCCAATCCACAAACAGATCTGAGATCTGGCTGATAGTACAGTATACAGTACTAGCGTGTGTGTGTGTGTGTGTGTGTGTGTGTGTGTGTGTGTGTGTGTGTGTGTGTGTGTGTGTGTGTGTGCGCTAACTCATTTGCACCATTGTATTGTATGGAATTCAGGGAGGGTGGGTTTGGTTATTGACTTACCAGTCCATCACAGTTGCTTATGGCAACAGTAGCCTCTGGCATGTCTGATACATCTCCAGTGAAAACACAGTCCCCGTGGAGACGCTCCTTAGCCTTTTCCTCGAAGTCCTCCTGCCATTCCACAAATGCCCCCGGAGCCACCAGCCTCCTGTTTGCTTTGAGGCGAAGGTGCAACTCTTTCCCAAACACAGTGACGTTGAAAAACAGGTGTTGTCCTGTGCCAGAGGTGATAGAGGGAGTCTCGGGGGCGCTACGGACCACGCGCCTCTTTCCCGGACCAGGGGATGAGGAAGCACCAACACCACCACCTGCATCAGCACCTTCACTTTCTCCCGTTGCAGCTGAGGCCCAGGCTCCTGAGACCACGTGGGAGATATAGCGGCCCTGGGAGTCTGTGCTGAACGGCACGATAAGACCATATTCACTTAACTTTCCAGAGAGATGTTCTGATGAGACAAATAGTCAAGAATAACATCAGAGAAACACAGACAACTGGACAGTTCTAATATAAACTCTTAGAAAAAAAGGGTCTCAAAAGGGTTCTTAGGCTGTCCCCATAGGATAACCCTTTTTGGATCCATATGGAACTCTTTTGGGTTCCAGATAGAACTCTTTTGGGTTCCAGGTAGAACTATTTTGGGTTCCAGGTAGAATCCTCTGTGGAAACGGTTTTTACATGGAACACAAAAGGGTTCTACCTGGAACCAAAACGGGTTCTTCAAAGGGTTATCTTATGGGGACAGCCAAAGACCGTTTTAGGTTCTAGACAGCACATTTCTTTCTCAGGGAGTAGGAACCTATGCACAGAAACATATGGGAAGTTGGAGGATTGGGAACTTATGGGAATTTATGGGAACTTGGTGAAAGGCACAGAAAATAATATAGGATACTTTAATTTATACTGACTTGCCTAGTTAATTAAAGGTTAAATAAATAAATAAAACAATTATGATTATACTCTGTGTGGATAAGAGTAATGCATGCTAGTTAACAAATGGTTAATGAATATGGAAGAGGATATTTTTATTGTTTTTTGAACCTTTATTTAAAGATGATATTGAACTTCTGAACAGTGGAGACATGGGATAATGTGTCTCTAGTCTAGTTTGGTCTATGGGTTATGAGCCAGCCAGTTGCATCACGGTTAGGTTTGGCTAAACCCTTTCTGGTACAACTAAATTATTGGACTAGTTAGTGGCATTTCTGGACACGTTCATCAATAAGACGTCAGTCTCTATCAAACCCAGGGGGTTATATAACTTCAAATACAGTATGCCATACGTGTTATAGCCCTCTGCTCAAAATCCACAGTAGGCTACCTCAAAGTTGAATACCAAAAAGTTGAGAAAAAAGTGTAAAATCATAAGAACTTACCATGTGATTTCACAGTATGTTTGTGATCTAAAAAGATCAAGCTGAGAGAACAGCACATCAATAAATATATACAATCCAAAGCGAAAGCCATTGTGGAATTACGAGCTGCCACTTCACTTCAGTCCACTCTAACGGGAGTTGACGTTTCCTTTCTATTGTAAACGTTGTAGTAGGCAACCGCTGTTCCCTCTCCTGCTCCGCTCCTCTCCTGCTCCGCTCCTGCTCCAGTCCTGAACGCCGCACAGTTTAGGAGAAAGAAAAAAAACTTCTCAATCTCTAACTTCTTCAGCGAAGCCGCCGTCGAGCATTCTTCTGAACGTTACCGCAAACGCAAACCAAACTGACGGGGGAATTCACAAGTTGTTCCAATCTTTCGGCTTCCGTTGAACTGCGCGTGAAGCTGCACAGCCCCATCCATTTAGAAAAGGGAAAAACCGGGGGTGCTGCTGATGACGACAGCTGCCTGCCCGGCTAATCGGAGAGTTCAGGGAGGTACAGATAAACTAACTCACAGCCGGAGCCTGGAACTGTTTAGATGCCTTGTGGTTGTTTAGAAAAAGAGAGGTAGGCCTGCACCTTCATATGTACAGTCATTGGCCTACAACATACTAATTCGTATCAAATTCAACCCCAACCTCAGAAGTGAAAAAGCATTCCTGCACACAAACATCTGCGGCGCAGTCTGCACCATTACGCACGGATGGGGAGGCGTTAGTACAAAAATTGAAGTCGGACTTCTCTAACTCCACGAAACTTTTAAGCCACCGAGTTTTTAGGGTAAACGCATTCTGTCCACTGGTCTGAGAGAGATACTCTGACACACAGGGAGAGAACAAGTCGTGGCGAATTGTTTAGTTTGTGAAACACGTCTTGGAATTTACCTTCAGTACGTAACTGTCTGCGGGCATGGATCTAACCACCCGGACTATTCTTAAAATAAAAAATAATACAGTATGTCTTCTGTTCAAATAAACGTTTTTACTGCATGATTTTATAAAAGTCATGGAAAAGTAATGATTCATACATTTACCTAAAGGCTACCGTCTACAAGTTCCATCATCAGTAGGCTACGTTAACGTGTGAATATTATTAATGGGTAAGAATTGTATGTAATATCCTTGAAATGCTTCTGAATATATTTACAGTAGCACAGCCTACTGATCGAAGTGGCGAGGAGTTTACCCATCACTTATCTCCAGCCGAGACTGAACTCGTTTCCGATGTAAATAGAACATAAAAATGGCTGTTTTCTCTTGAAAAGAGTCGAATAATGATTTCACCAAAATGATTGATTGCTAGATTCTATGATATAAATCTAGATTTGAGTTGATCAGATCATTTCCCCATTGCTGCGCCATACATCTTGGTGATGGGATGTGTCTATTCTACACAGCTAGGCTATTATCTGTACTACTGTTGACCAATGTGTTTAGACAAATATATATAAATAAAACACATTTACATTTAAGTCATTTAGCAGACGCTCTTATCCAGAGCGACACATTTCATAAGTCAACAATATCATGAAAGGGGATATTATATAAACCTGCAGATGTCACTAAATGTATATGACATTCATTCCACTTGTAGTAAAAAAGACTAAATGAATTCCTCCAGTCATTGAAAGGGTTTTTAAAGTATGAAATGTGAAATGACTTGCCGTTTCCACCAGTGGAATGGAAGGCTGCAGGCTGCGGGCTAAGACTCCTGGATGGCTGTTTTTATGACCGCCCACCTCGACCCTCACAGGTACTCAACCCAAACCACAGTAGTGAATCATAGAATGACTCCACACAAAATCACTACCCATGGAGCTCAGAGTCTACCTGAAAGGAAAGGCTTTAAAGGGTCCTTCAGAGACAAGATACAACGGACCTAAACTAAATGTAACTATGTCTAGACTCAACCTTATTTTACCCATCTTCAATTCTAAACAAGTTCCCTCCCTGAGAGGAAACTGCCTGCCTGTCTCTCTGTCTGTCTGCCTGTCTGACTGCCTGCCTGCCTGTCTCTCTGTCTGTCTGACTGCCTGCTTGCCTGTCTGTATGTCTGTGCCTGTCTGGTTTTCTGTCAGTCTGTCTGTCTGGTTTTCTGTCAGTCTGTCTGTCTGTCTGTCTGTCTCTCTGTCTGTCCGTCTGTCTGTCTGTCTGTCTGTCTGTCTGTCTGTCTGTCTGTCTGTCTGTCTGTCTGTCTGTCTGTCTGTCTGTCTGTCTGTCTGTCTGAATGCCTCCACACCCTGTCAGTCTTCAGGATAATTGTCTACATGTTTCTAGGATGGACAGTCAATGTGGAGCAGGTGTGTTTTTTATGCCTTGGTTCATCTATGATGGTACATGCACAGTCATCACTATAGACTAGTAGAGAGGGTTGATGGTATATGCACAGTCATCACTATAGACTAGTAGAGAGGGTTGATGGTATATGCACAGTCATCACTATAGACTAGTAGAGAGGGTTGATGGTATATATACAATCATCACTATAGACTAGTAGAGAGGGTTGATGGTATATATACAGTCATCACTATAGACTAGTAGAGAGGGTTGATGGTATATATACAGTCATCACTATAGACTAGTAGAGAGGGTTGATGGTATATATACAGTCATCACTATAGACTAGCAGAGAGGGTTGATGGTATATATACAGTCATCACTATAGACTAGTAGAGAGGGTTGATGGTATATATACAGTCATCACTATAGACTAGTAGAGGGGGTTGATGGTATATATACAGTCATCACTATAGACTAGTAGAGAGGGTTGATGGTATATATACAGTCATCACTATAGACTAGTAGAGAGAGAGTTGATGGTATATATACAGTCATCACTATAGACTAGTAGAGAGGGTTGATGGTATATATACAGTCATCACTATAGACTAGTAGAGAGGGTTGATGGTATATATAAAGTCATCACTTTAGACTAGTAGAGAGGATTGATGGTATATGCACAGTCATCACTATAGACTAGTAGAGAGGGTTGATGGTATATATACAGTCATCACTATAGACTAGTAGAGAGGGTTGATGGTATATATACAGTCATCACTATAGACTAGTAGAGAGGGTTGATGGTATATACAGTCATCACTATAGACTAGTAGAGAGGGTTGATGGTATATATACAGTCATCACTATAGACTAGTAGAGAGGGTTGATGGTATATATACAGTCATAACTATAGACTAGTAGAGAGGGTTGATGGTATATATACAGTCATCACTATAGACTAGTAGAGAGGGTTGATGGTATACAGTCATCACTATAGACTAGTAGAGAGGGTTGATGGTCATCACTATAGACTAGTAGAGAGGGTTGATGGTATATATACAGTCATCACTATGGACTAGTAGAGAGGGTTGATGGTCATCACTATAGACTAGGAGAGAGGGTTGATGGTATATATACAGTCATCACTATAGACTAGTAGAGAGGGTTGATGGTATATATACAGTCATCACTATAGACTAGTATAGAGGGTTGATGGTATATACACAGTCATCACTATAGACTAGTAGAGAGGGTTGATGGTATATATACAGTCATCACTATAGACTAGTAGAGAGGGTTGATGGTATATATACAGTCATCACTATAGACTAGTAGAGAGGCTTGATGGTATATATACAGTCATCACTATAGACTAGTAGAGAGGGCTGATGGTTATCACTATAGACTAGTGGAGAGGGTTGATGGTATATACACAGTCATCACTATAGACTAGTAGAGAGGGTTGATGGTATATATACAGTCATCACTATAGACTAGTAGAGAGGGTTGATGGTATATATACAGTCATCACTATAGACTAGTAGAGAGGGTTGATGGTATATATACAGTCATCACTATAGACTAGTAGAGAGGGTTGATGGTTTATATACAGTCATCACTATAGACTAGTAGAGAGGGTTGATGGTATATATACAGTCATCACTATAGACTAGTAGAGAGGGTTGATGGTATATATACAGTCATCACTATAGACTAGTAGAGAGGGTTGATGGTATATATACAGTCATCACTGTAGACTAGTAGAGAGGGTTGATGGTATATGCACAATCATCACTATAGACTAGTAGAGAGGGTTGATGGTTATCACTATAGACTAGTAGAGAGGGTTGATGGTATATACACAGTCATCACTATAGACTAGTATAGAGGGTTGATGGTATATACACAGTCATCACTATAGACTAGTAGAGAGGGTTGATGGTATATATACAGTCATCACTATAGACTAGTAGAGAGGGTTGATGGTATATATACAGTCATCACTATAGACTAGTAGAGAGGGTTGATGGTATATATACAGTCATCACTATAGACTAGTAGAGAGGGCTGATGGTTATCACTATAGACTAGTGGAGAGGGTTGATGGTATATATACAGTCATCACTATAGACTAGTAGAGAGTGTTGATGGTATATATACAGTCATCACTATAGACTAGTAGAGAGGGTTGATGGTATATATACAGTCATCACTATAGACTAGTAGAGAGGGTTGATGGTATATATACAGTCATCACTATAGACTAGTAGAGAGGGTTGATGGTATATATACAGTCATCACTATAGACTAGTAGAGAGGGTTGATGGTATATATACAGTCATCACTATAGACTAGTAGAGAGGGTTGATGGTATATACAGTCATCACTATAGACTAGTAGAGAGGGTTGATGGTATATGCACAATCATCACTATAGACTAGTAGAGAGGGTTGATGGTTATCACTATAGACTAGTAGAGAGGGTTGATGGTATATACACAGTCATCACTATAGACTAGTAGAGAGGGTTGATGGTATATATACAGTCATCACTATAGACTAGTAGAGAGGGTTGATGGTCATCACTATAGACTAGTAGAGAGGGTTGATGGTATATATACAGTCATCACTATAGACTAGTAGAGAGGGTTGATGGTATATATACAGTCATCACTATAGACTAGTAGAGAGGGTTGATGGTTTATATACAGTCATCACTATAGACTAGTAGAGAGGGTTGATGGTATATATACAGTCATCACTATAGACTAGTAGAGAGGGTTGATGGTATATATACAGTCATCACTATAGACTAGTAGAGAGGGTTGATGGTATATATACAGTCATCACTATAGACTAGTAGAGAGGGTTGATGGTATATATACAGTCATCACTATAGACTAGTAGAGAGGGTTGATGGTATATATACAGTCATCACTATAGACTAGTAGAGAGGGTTGATGGTATATATACAGTCATCACTATAGACTAGTAGAGAGGGTTGATGGTATATGCACAATCATCACTATAGACTAGTAGAGAGGGTTGATGGTTATCACTATAGACTAGTAGAGAGGGTTGATGGTATATACACAGTCATCACTATAGACTAGTATAGAGGGTTGATGGTATATACACAGTCATCACTATAGACTAGTAGAGAGGGTTGATGGTATATATACAGTCATCACTATAGACTAGTAGAGAGGGTTGATGGTATATATACAGTCATCACTATAGACTAGTAGAGAGGGTTGATGGTATATATACAGTCATCACTATAGACTAGTAGAGAGGGCTGATGGTTATCACTATAGACTAGTTGAGAGGGTTGATGGTATATATACAGTCATCACTATAGACTAGTAGAGAGTGTTGATGGTATATATACAGTCATCACTATAGACTAGTAGAGAGGGTTGATGGTATATATACAGTCATCACTATAGACTAGTAGAGAGGGTTGATGGTATATATACAGTCATCACTATAGACTAGTAGAGAGGGTTGATGGTATATATACAGTCATCACTATAGACTAGTAGAGAGGGTTGATGGTATATATACAGTCATCACTATAGACTAGTAGAGAGGGTTGATGGTATATGCACAATCATCACTATAGACTAGTAGAGAGGGGTTGATGGTTATCACTATAGACTAGTAGAGAGGGTTGATGGTATATACACAGTCATCACTATAGACTAGTAGAGAGGGTTGATGGTATATATACAGTCATCACTATAGACTAGTAGAGAGGGTTGATGGTATATATACAGTCATCACTATAGACTAGTAGAGAGGGTTGATGGTATATATACAGTCATCACTATAGACTAGTAGAGAGGGTTGATGGTATATATACAGTCATCACTATAGACTAGTAGAGAGGGTTGATGGTATATATACAGTCATCACTATAGACTAGTAGAGAGGGTTGATGGTATATGCACAATCATCACTATAGACTAGTAGAGAGGGTTGATGGTTATCACTATAGACTAGTAGAGAGGGTTGATGGTATATACACAGTCATCACTATAGACTAGTAGAGAGGGTTGATGGTATATATACAGTCATCACTATAGACTAGTAGAGAGGGTTGATGGTCATCACTATAGACTAGTAGAGAGGGTTGATGGTATATATACAGTCATCACTATAGACTAGTAGAGAGGGTTGATGGTATATATACAGTCATCACTATAGACTAGTAGAGAGGGTTGATGGTATATATACAGTCATCACTATAGACTAGTAGAGAGGGTTGATGGTATATATACAGTCATCACTATAGACTAGTAGAGAGGGTTGATGTATATATACAGTCATCACTATAGACTAGTAGAGAGGGTTGATGGTATATATACAGTCATCACTATAGACTAGTAGAGAGGGTTGATGGTCATCACTATAGACTAGTAGAGAGGGTTGATGGTATATATACAGTCATCACTATAGACTAGTAGAGAGAGTTGATGGGATATATATACAGTCATCACTATAGACTAGTAGAGAGGGTTGATGGTATATATACAGTCATCGCTATAGACTAGTAGAGAGGGTTGATGGTATATATACAGTCATCACTATAGACTAGTAGAGAGGGTTGATGGTCATCACTATAGACTAGTAGAGAGGGTTGATGGTATATATACAGTCATCACTATAGACTAGTAGAGGGAGTTGATTGTGATCCAAGGTTGCATCCCAAATGGCATCATATTCCCGATGTAAGGCCCATAGTGCTCTGGTCTAAAGTAGTGCACTACATCGGGAATAGTGTGCCATTTGGGACGCACCCCTAAAACCTCAGCATTAATAAGCAATGGAAACTAACCGCAGCATTAAGAGATGGAAACCATTAACTGTCTTGAAGAAGTTTGGATGTTTTTTTTGTCTTCAGTTCGTAGCATTGAGTACCTGAGGGTGTTTTTCAGTGTGTCCAGAAATCCACAATGACATTCCACAATATGCTGAGTATTCAGTTCAAAAGCCTGAGGCTAGGTCCCAAATGGAACCATGTTCCCTTTATAGTGCAGAGAGCCTCATGGGCCTTGGTCAAAAGTAATGCACTCTATAGTGAATAGGGTGCCTTTTGGGTCTCACATGGTTTATTCTAAGTAGAGGCTTTAGAATTCATTCTATGGTATAATTAATTCTAATCCAACTGTCTCTTTTTTTACGTTGTCTCTGTAAAATAAATGTTCCTTAATTGTATAATAGTTTGCTGAAGGCTGGGAGGATTAGGGTTGTTAGAAGTATAGCTTATGCTAACTTATATAGTTGGTTGCTGCACTGATGAGAGCGAGAGAGTGAGAGAGAGAGAGGGGGGGGTTGGTTGCTGCACTGATGAGACAGTGAGAGAGAGAGAGAGAGAGAGAGAGAGAGAGAGAGAGAGAGAGAGAGAGAGAGAGGGGGGGGGTGGTTGCTGCACTGATGTGAGAGAGAGGGTTGGTTGCTGCACTGATGAGAGAGAGAGAGAGAGAGGGGGGGGTTGGTTGCTGCACTGATGAGACAGTGAGAGAGAGAGAGAGAGGGGGGGTTGGTTGCTGCACTGATGAGACAGTGAGAGAGAGAGAGAGAGAGGGTTGGTTGCTGCACTGATCAGAGAGAGAGGGTTGGTTGCTGCACTGATGAGACAGAGAGAGAGAGAGAGAGAGAGAGAGAGAGAGAGAGAGAGAGAGAGAGAGAGAGAGAGAGAGAGAGAGAGGGTTGGTTGCTGCACTGATCAGAGAGAGAGGGTTGGTTGCTGCACTGATGAGACAGAGAGAGAGAGAGAGAGAGAGAGAGAGAGGGTTGGTTGCTGCACTGATCAGAGAGAGAGGGTTGGTTGCTGCACTGATCAGAGAGAGAGGGTTGGTTGCTGCACTGATGAGACAGAGAGAGAGAGAGAGAGAGAGAGAGAGGGTTGGTTGCTGCACTGATCAGAGAGAGAGGGTTGGTTGCTGCACTGATGAGAGAGAGAGGGTTGGTTGCTGCACTGATGAGAGAGAGAGGGTTGGTTGCTGCACTGATGAGAGAGAGAGAGAGAGGGTTGGCTGCTGCACTGATGAGAGAGAGAGGGTTGGTTGCTGCACTGATGAGAGTGAGAGAGAGAGAGGGTTGGTTGCTGCACTGATGAGAGTGAGAGAGAGAGAGGGTTGGTTGCTGCACTGATGAGCGAGCGAGAGGGAGAGAGAGGGGGTTGGTTGCTGCACTGATGAGAGAGAGAGAGAGAGAGAGAGGGTTGGTTGCTGCACTGATGAGAGACAGTGAGAGGGTTGGTTGGTTGCTGCACTGATGAAGTCACTCCTTTCTCAAATAAAAATACAACTTTAAAAAGATTGGTTGCCTCCCAAATAGTACCCTTTTCCCCATAATATAGTGTACTACTTTTCAACAGAACTCTTTGGGCCCTGGTCAAAGGTTCACTCTTAGAACAAAGGGTTTCAAAGGAGTTCTTTGGCTGTTCCCATAGGAGAACCCTTTGAAGGTCCCGGTAGAACTTTTGGGGGTTCCATGTAGAACCCTCTGTGGAAAGGATTCTACACAGAACCCAAAATGGTTCTACCTGGAATGGAAAAGGTTCTACCTGGAACCAAAAGGGGTTCTTCAAAGGGTTATTCTATGGGGACAGCCGAAGAACGCTTTTAGATTCTGGATACACCTTCTGAGTGTAGTGTACTAGTGGAGGAAGGACTAGTGGAGGAAGGACTAGTGGAGGAAGGACTAGTGGAGGAAGGACTAGTGGAGGAAGGACTAATGGAGGAAAGGACTAGTGGAGGAAAGGACTAGTGGAGGAAGGACTAGTGGAGGAAAGGACTAGTGGAGGAAGGACTAGTGGAGGAAGGACTAGTGGAGGAAGGACTAGTGGAGGAAGGACTAGTGGAGGTAGAGGAAGGACTAGTGGAGGAAGGACTAGTGGAGGAAGGACTAGTGGAGGAAAGGACTAGTGGAGGAAGGACTAGTGGAGGAAGGACTAATGGAGGAAGGACTAGTGGAGGAAGGACTAGTGGAGGAAGGACTAGTGGAGGAAGGACTAGTGGAGGAAAGGACTAGTGGAGGAAGGACTAGTGGAGGAAGGACTAGTGGAGGAAGGACTAGTGGAGGTAGAGGAAGGACTAGTGGAGGAAAGGACTAGTGGAGGAAGGACTAGTGGAGGAAAGGACTAGTGGAGGAAGGACTAGTGGAGGAAGGACTAGTGGAGGAAGGACTAGTGGAGGAAGGACTAATGGAGGAAGGACTAATGGAGGAAAGGACTAGTGGAGGAAGGACTAGTGGAGGAAAGGACTAATGGAGGAAAGACTAGTGGAGGAAGGACTAGTGGAGGAAAGGACTAATGGAGGAAAGGACTAGTGGAGGAAGGACTAGTGGAGGAAGGACTAGTGGAGGAAGGACTAGTGGAGGAAGGACTAATGGAGGAAGGACTAGTGGAGGAAGGACTAGTGGAGGAAAGACTAGTGGAGGTAGAGGAAGGACTAGTGGAGGAAAGGACTAATGGAGGAAAGACTAGTGGAGGAAAGGACTAGTGGAGGAAGGACTAGTGGAGGAAGGACTAGTGAAGGAAGGACTAGTGGAAGAAGGACTAGTGGAGGAAGGACTAGTGGAGGAAGGACTAGTGGAGGAAAGGACTAGTGGAGGAAGGACTAGTGGAGGAGAGGACTAGTGGAGGAAGGACTAGTGGAGGTGGAGGACTAGTGGAGGAAGGACTAGTGGAGGAAAGACTAGTGGAGGAAGGACTAGTGGAGGTGGAGGACTAGTGGAGGAAAGGACTAGTGGAGGAAGGACTAGTGGAGGAAAGACTAGTGGAGGAAGGACTAGTGGAGGAAAGACTAGTGGAGGAAAGACTAGTGGAGGAAAGACTAGTGGAGGAAAGACTAGTGGAGGAAAGACTAGTGGAGGAAAGACTAGTGGAGGATGGACTAGTGGAGGAAGGACTAGTGGAGGAAAGACTAGTGGAGGAAAGACTAGTGGAGGTAGAGGAAGGACTAGTGGAGGGAAAGGACTAGTGGAGGAAGGACTAGTGGAGGAAGGACTAGTGGAGGAAAGACTAGTGGAGGAAAGACTAGTGGAGGTAGAGGAAGGACTAGTGGAGGAAAGGACTAGTGGAGGAAGGACTAGTGGAGGAAGGACTAGTGGAGGAAGGACTAGTGGAGGAGGACTAGTGGAGGAAAGGACTAGTGGAGGAAGGACTAGTGAGGGAAGGACTAGTGGATGGAAAGACTAGGGTGGAGGAATAGACTAGTGGAGGTAGAGGAAGGACTAGTGGAGGAAAGGACTAGTGGAGGAAGGACTAGGTGGGAAGGACTAGTGGGAGTGAAGGACTAGTGGAGGAAGGACTAGTGGAGGAAGGCTAGTGGAAGAAGGACCTAGTGGAGGAAGGTACTAGTGGAGGAAGGACTAGTGGAGGAAAGGACTAGTGGAGGAAGACGAGTTGGAGAGGAAGGGACTAAGTGGAGGAAGGACTAGTGGAGGTGGAGGACTAGTGGAGGTGGAGGACTAGTGGAGGAAGGACTAGTGGAGGAAGGACTAGTGGAGGAAAGACTAGTGGAGGAAGGACTAGTGGAGGAAGGACTAGTGGAGGTGGAGGACTAGTGGAGGAAGGACTAGTGGAGGAAGGACTAGTGGAGGAAGGACTAGTGGAGGTGGAGGACTAGTGGAGGAAGGACTAGTGGAGGAAGGACTAGTGGAGGAAGGACTAGTGGAGGTGGAGGAAGGACTAGTGGAGGAAGGACTAATAAGGGAAGGACTAGTGGAGGAAGGACTAGTGGAGGAAAGGACTAGTGGAGGAAAGGACTAGTGGAGGAAGGACTAGTGGAGGAAGGACTAGTGGAGGAAGGACTAGTGGAGGAAGGACTAGTGGAGGAAAGGACTAATAAGGAAGGACTAGTGGAGGAAGGACTAGTGGAGGAAGGACTAGTGGAGGAAAGGACTAGTGGAGGAAGGACTAGTGGAGGAAGGACTAGTGGAGGAAGGACTAGTGGAGGAAGGACTAGTGGAGGTGGAGGACTAGTGGAGGAAGGACTAGTGGAGGAAGGACTAGTGGAGGAAGGACTAGTGGAGGAAGGAGGAAGGACTAGTGGAGGTGGAGGAAAGGACTAGTGAAGGAAAGGACTAGTGGAGGAAGGACTAGTAAGGAAGGACTAGTGGAGGAAGGACTAGTGAAGGAAAGGACTAGTGGAGGAAAGGACTAGTGGAGGAAGGACTAGTAAGGAAGGACTAGTGGAGGAAGGACTAGTGGAGGAAGGACTAGTGGAGGAAGGACTAGTGGAGGAAGGAGGAAGGACTAGTGGAGGTGGAGGAAAGGACTAGTGAAGGAAAGGACTAGTGGAGGAAGGACTAGTAAGGAAGGACTAGTGGAGGAAGGACTAGTGAAGGAAAGGACTAGTGGAGGAAGGACTAGTGGAGGAAGGACTAGTAAGGAAGGACTAGTGGAGGAAGGACTAGTGGAGGAAGGACTAGTGGAGGAAGGACTAATGGAGGAAGGACTAGTGGAGGTGGAGGACTAGTGGAGGAAGGACTAGTGGAGGAAGGACTAGTGGAGGTGGAGGACTAGTGGAGGTGGAGGAAGGACTAGTGGAGGAAGGACTAGTGGAGGTGGAGGACTAGTGGAGGTGGAGGACTAGTGGAGGAAGGACTAGTGGAGGAAGGACTAGTGGAGGTGGAGGACTAGTGGAGGTGGAGGAAGGACTAGTGGAGGAAGGACTAGTGGAGGTGGAGGACTAGTGGAGGTGGAGGACTAGTGGAGGAAGGACTAGTGGAGGAAGGACTAGTGGAGGTGGAGGACTAGTGGAGGTGGAGGACTAGTGGAGGAAGGACTAGTGGAGGAAGGACTAGTGGAGGTGGAGGACTAGTGGAGGTGGAGGAAGGACTAGTGGAGGAAGGACTAGTGGAGGTGGAGGACTAGTGGAGGAAGGACTAGTGGAGGAAGGCAGGGTGCTTTGAATTCCTCTGTGTGTGCTGTAATAGCCATGCCAGCGTGCCCAGAATATGTTTCTATTCATCTCTCCAATGCATGGAGATGCAAAGCAGCTGCTAGCTAGACTGACTGCAGACCAGTTTGAGTGAAGAGAGGGGGAGAGAGGGGAGAGAGAGGGGGTAGAGAGAGAGGGGAGGAGGGAAGACAGAAAGAGGGGTACGGAGTAAGAGAGAGAGGGGGTAGAGAGAAAGAGGGGGGAGGGACGACAGAAAGCGGGGTAAGGGATAAGAGAGAGAATGGGTAGAGAGAAAGAGGGGGGAGGGGAGGGAAGACAGAAAGAGGGGTAAGGAGTAAGAGAGAGGGGGAGTACGAGAGACAGAGAGAGGCAGAGGAAGAGAGAGACAGAGAGAGAGACAAAAGAGGTAGAGAGAGAGAGAGGGAGAGGCAGAGAGAGAGCGAGAGAGAGGGAGAGGCAGAGAGAGAGAGTGAGAGGCAGAGAGAGAGGCAGAGAGAGAGGCAGAGAGAGAGGCAGAGAGAGAGAGCGAGAGAGAGAGGGGGGAGAGAGAGAAAGAGAGGGAGAGGCAGAGAGGGAGAGGCAGAGAGAGAAAGTGAGAGGGGGAGAGAGGGAGAGGCAGAGAGAGAGGCAGAGAGAGAGAGCGAGAGAGAAAGGGGGAGAGAGAGAGAGAGAGCGAGAGAGAGAGGGGGAGAGAGAGAGCGAGAGAGAGAGAGGGGGAGAGAGAGAGAGAGAGACAGAGAGAGCGACAGAGAGAGAGACAAAAGAGGTAGAGAGAGAGAA
>NW_021823350.1:185000-261781 GCF_901001165.1 Salmo trutta | reverse complement strand
AGAGAGAGAGAGAGAGAGAGGGGGGGGAGAGGGAGAGAGGAGGGGGGAGAGAGAGAGAGAGAGAGGGGCGTTTTAGAGGTTGTTATTAAGTTCCCCTCTCTCTCTCTCTCTCTCTCTCTCTCTCCCCCCTCTCTCTCTCTCTCTCTCTCAGTCAGGACAGACAGAAGGCCCTGACAGATGTGCTGCTGACTTGTATAATATTTGATCAACACTTTTCACAAAAATGACACAAATATACTCTATAAGTGTAGGATTCTGATAATGAATTCCATTTGAAAGAGTTCTGCTGACTACTTTCTGCTGAGGGCAGTGACTTTTTACAGGGACATACACTGAGTGTACAAAACAAAACATGCTCTTTCCATGACATAGACTGACCAGGTGAATCCAGGTGAAAGATGATCCCTTATTGATGGAGAGGTGGACATCCTAAAGAAGGATGTTTAAGCCTTGAGACAATTGAGACATATGGATTGTGTATATGTGCCATTCAGAGGGTGAATGGGCAAGACAAAATATGTAAGTGCCTTTGAACGGGGTACGGTAGTAGGTGCCAGGAGCACCGGTTTGAGTGTGTCAAGAACTGCAACGTTGCTGGGTTTTTCACGCTCAGCAGTTTCCTGTGTTTATCAAGAATGGTCCACCACCCAAAGGACATCCAGCTTGACACAACTGTGGGAAGCAATGGAGTCAACATGGGCCAGCATCCCTGTGGAACGCCCTGACGATTTGAGGCTGTTCTGAGGGCAAAAGGGGATGCAACTCAATATTAGGAAGGTATTCCTAATGTTTTGTTCACTCAGTGTCATTTTTACAGTATGAATTTAAAGAACACTACTGCTACCTCAAAATACATAGGGAGATTTCCCTGTGATATGAATGTATTGTCACTGATCACATCCCTATTTGTTGGCCAGGCTAATGGATTCGATTCACTTCCCTCTCATTGGACTCTGATACTACTCTTTTAAGTCACATCAGAAATATCAAAGGGGATGATATAAGCTGTGAAAAGGGAAGCTAGTTGGGAGTGTCCTCCAGTCCACCTCCAACCTTCTCCCCTGAGTCCTCAGCACTCCTCTCTCATCTCTGGAGGGAAGGCTTTTCACATCAAGTTAATTACATCCCTCCTAGCCGCTCAGCTCTCAACGCAGCTCTTTGTCTCTGCTAATCTTAGGATCCCTCAGAACTGGTTGGGTTACACGTCGGAGAGGGGATCTGAACCAGCCTGGAAAACACTTCAAAGTCCAGAGGAGCGAGGGCCGCCATATCACCTCACCGCCCTGGACCACGGTCGGACTTCATGTCTTAGAGCTTATCGTGACCTGGAGTCAAGTTAGCTACCTACTGGAACAGAATAGCTTTTATCTCCTACAAGACATATCTTGATGTTTTTTTATGGCGATGGAAGAGAAGAGAGGTGTCCTTGTTGTTCATAACAATACGGAAATGAATAATAATAATAATAATACATATATTATAAATTCTCTTTCAAGTAAGAATATAGATGGAAGGAATTGGTTCAGTTGTGTGTATCTTGCCTTGTGTTCTGCAGCTCACCCCCCCCCCCCCCCATTCACTCCAGAACCAGCACCCTGTCCAAACCACAGAGGGTTAATTCATGACATCATGTCAATATGATGGGGTCGGCAGGTAGACTAGTGGTTAGAGTGTTGGGCCAGTAACCGAAAGGTTGCTAGATCGAATCCCTGAGCTGACAAGGTCCGAGCTGAAATCTGTCGTTCTGCCCCTGAACAAGGCAGTTAACCCCGGTAGGCTGTCATTGTAAATAAGAATTTGTTCTTAACTGACTTGCCTAGTTAAATAAAGGTTAAATAAAATAAAGATGATAAAACTAATGATGTCAGAGAGAATGTGGACAAGGCATAGAAGTAGGAGAGGATTTCCCTTAGCGATCTAAACGCCTCCTTGAACATGATATCCTGGTGATGTCCTTTAGCATGACTATTGAACATGATATCCTTTAGCATGACTATTGAACATGATATCCTGGTGATGTCCTTTAGCATGGCTATTGAACATGATGTCCTTTAACATGACTATTGAACATGATATCCTGGTGATATCCTGGTGATGTCCTTTAGCATGACTATTGAACATGAAATCCTAGTGACTATTGAACCTGATATCCTGGTGATGTCCTTTAGCATGACTATTGAACATGATATCCTGGTGACTATTGAACCTGATATCCTGGTGACGTCCTTTAGCATGACTATTGAACATGATATCCTGGTGATGTCCTTTAGCATGACTATTGAACATGATATCCTAGTGACTATTGAACATGATATCCTGGTGATGTCCTTTAGCATGACTATTGAACATGATATCCTAGTGACTATTGAACATGATATCCTGGTGATGTCCTTTAACATGACTATTGAACATGAAATCCTGGTGATGTCCTTTAACATGACTATTGAACATGATATCCTGGTGATGTCCTTTAGCATGACTATTGAACATGATGTCCTTTAGCATGACTATTGAACATGATATCCTAGTGACTATTGAACATGATATCCTGGTGATGTCCTTTAGCATGACTATTGAACATGATATCCTAGTGACTATTGAACATGATATCCTGGTGATGTCCTTTAACATGACTATTGAACATGATATCCTTTAACATGACTATTGAACATGATATCCTGGTGACTATTGAACATGATATCCTGGTGATGTCCTTTAACATGACTATTGAACATGATATCCTGGTGATGTCCTTTAGCATGACTATTGAACATGACGTCCTTTAACATGACTATTGAACATGATATCCTGGTGATGTCCTTTAACATGACTATTGAACATGATATCCTTTAACATGACTATTGAACATGATATCCTGGTGATGTCCTTTAGCATGACTATTGAACATGATATCCTAGTGACTATTGAACCTGATATCCTGGTGATGTCCTTTAGCATGACTATTGAACATGATATCCTGGTGACTATTGAACCTGATATCCTGGTGACGTCCTTTAGCATGACTATTGAACATGATATCCTGGTGATGTCCTTTAGCATGACTATTGAACATGATATCCTAGTGACTATTGAACATGATATCCTGGTGATGTCCTTTAGCATGACTATTGAACATGATATCCTAGTGACTATTGAACATGATATCCTGGTGATGTCCTTTAACATGACTATTGAACATGAAATCCTGGTGATGTCCTTTAACATGACTATTGAACATGATATCCTGGTGATGTCCTTTAGCATGACTATTGAACATGATGTCCTTTAGCATGACTATTGAACATGATATCCTAGTGACTATTGAACATGATATCCTGGTGATGTCCTTTAGCATGACTATTGAACATGATATCCTAGTGACTATTGAACATGATATCCTGGTGATGTCCTTTAACATGACTATTGAACATGATATCCTTTAACATGACTATTGAACATGATATCCTGGTGACTATTGAACATGATATCCTGGTGATGTCCTTTAACATGACTATTGAACATGATATCCTGGTGATGTCCTTTAGCATGACTATTGAACATGACGTCCTTTAACATGACTATTGAACATGATATCCTGGTGATGTCCTTTAACATGACTATTGAACATGATATCCTTTAACATGACTATTGAACATGATATCCTGGTGATGTCCTTTAGCATGACTATTGAACATGATGTCCTTTAGCATGACTATTGAACATGATATCCTTTAACATGACTATTGAACATGATATCCTTTAGCATGACTATTGAACATGATATCCTGGTGATGTCCTTTAGCATGACTATTGAACCTGATATCCTGGTGATGTCCTTTAGCATGACTATTGAACCTGATATCCTGGTGATGTCCTTTAGCATGACTATTGAACCTGATATCCTGGTGATGTCCTTTAACATGACTATTGAACATGATATCCTGGTGATGTCCTTTAGCATGACTATTAAACATGATATCCTGGTGATGTCCTTTAGCATGGCTATTGAACATGATATCCTGGTGATGTCCTTTAGCATGACTATTGAACCTGATATCCTGGTGATGTCCTTTAGCATGACTATTGAACCTGATATCCTGGTGATGTCCTTTAGCATGACTATTGAACATGATATCCTGGTGACGTCCTTTAGCATGACTATTGAACCTGATATCCTGGTGATGTCCTTTAGCATGACTATTGAACCTGATATCCTGGTGATGTCCTTTAGCATGACTATTGAACATGATATCCTGGTGATGTCCTTTAACATGACTATTGAACATGATATCCTTTAGCATGACTATTGAACATGATATCCTGGTGACGTCCTTTAGCATGACTATTGAACCTGATATCCTGGTGACGTCCTTTAGCATGACTATTGAACATGATATCCTGGTGATGTCCTTTAGCATGACTATTGAACATGATATCCTGGTGATGTCCTTTAGCATGACTATTGAACCTGATATCCTGGTGACGTCCTTTAGCGTGACGTCCTTTAGCATGACTATTGAACATGATATCCTGGTGACGTCCTTTAGCATGGCTATTGAACATGATATCCTGGTGACTATTGAACATGATATCCTGGTGACGTCCTTTAGCATGGCTATTGAACATGATATCCTGGTGACTATTGAACATGATATCCTGGTGACTATTGAACATGATATCCTGGTGATGTCCTTTAGCATGACTATTGAACCTGATATCCTGGTGACTATTGAACATGATATCCTGGTGATGTCCTTTAGCATGACTGTTGAACATGATATCCTGGTGACGACCTTTAGCATGACTATTGAACATGATATCCTGGTGACGTCCTTTAGCATGGCTATTGAACATGATATCCTGGTGACTATTGAACATGATATCCTGGTGACGTCCTTTAGCATGGCTATTGAACATGATATCCTGGTGACGTCCTTTAGCATGGCTATTGAACATGATATCCTGGTGACTATTGAACATGATATCCTGGTGACTATTGAACATGATATCCTGGTGATGTCCTTTAGCATGACTATTGAACCTGATATCCTGGTGACTATTGAACATGATATCCTGGTGATGTCCTTTAGCATGACTATTGAACCTGATATCCTTTAACATGACTATTGAACATGATATCCTGGTGACTATTGAACATGATATCCTGGTGACGTCCTTTAGCATGGCTATTGAACATGATATCCTGGTGACTATTGAACATGATATCCTGGTAACTATTGAACATGATATCCTGGTGACTATTGAACATGATATCCTGGTGACTATTGAACATGATATCCTGGTGACGTCCTTTAGCATGGCTATTGAACATGATATCCTGGTGACTATTGAACCTGATATCCTGGTGATGTCCTTTAGCATGGCTATTGAACATGATATCCTGGTGATGTCCTTTAGCATGACTATTGAACATGATATCCTGGTGACGTCCTTTAGCATGACTATTGAACATGATATCCTGGTGATGTCCTTTAACATGACTATTGAACCTGATATCCTGGTGATGTCCTTTAGCATGACTATTGAACCTGATATCCTTTAGCATGACTATTGAACATGATATCCTGGTGACGTCCTTTAACATGACTATTGAACATGATATCCTGGTGACGTCCTTTAGCATGACTATTGAACATGATATCCTGGTGATGACCTTTAGCATGACTATTGAACATGATATCCTGGTGATGACCTTTAGCATGGCTAAATCCTCAGCTGTTGTAAACTACAAAGGTCATTTCATCATGACCACTTAGTTTCCATTTTCATTAGTCCAAAATAGGGCTGCGATGAGATAAAATCCTAAACTTCCGTATTTTAGGTGATAAGCGTGTTATGGTCTTAGAGAATGGGAGGGACGGTGGGGAACCGATCTGGGATATCAGCCTTTTAAAGCAGGGCCAGCTTAGCCAAGGGAGCTTCAGTCTGCTCTGATCTGACATAATGGCTGGTACCCTTTCTTCAGGACTTCAGTCTGCTCTGATCTGACCTGCTGGCCTGTACCCATTCTTCAGGACTGCAGTCTGCTCTGATCTGACGTGCTGGCCTGATACCTATTTGTCAGGACCACTAAGCTTCAGTTTAGTCGTCAGTTTAGTTTACAAATTTCAGAAGAGCTGGCCTTCACGTTTAATCTTCTCTCCTGGAATCTTTACGTTTCCAACATTGAAGTGTGTTGTTGTGCTCTCTCTAATCCTTCTCACTGCTGTCTGTTTCTAGACTCCTCTATAATCCTTCTCACTGCTGTCTGTTTCTAGACTCCTCTATAATCCTTCTCACCGCTGTCTGTTTCTAGACTCCTCTATGATCCTTCTCACTGCTGTCTGTTTCTAGACTCCTCTCTATGATCCTTCTCACTGCTGTCTGTTTCTAGACTCCTCTATAATCCTTCTCACTGCTGTCTGTTTCTAGACTCCTCTATAATCCTTCTCACTGCTGTCTGTTTCTAGACTCCTCTATAATCCTTCTCACTGCTGTCTGTTTCTAGACTCCTCTATAATCCTTCTCACTGCTGTCTGTTTCTAGACTCCTCTATAATCCTTCTCACTGCTGTCTGTTTCTAGACTCCTCTATAATCCTTCTCACTGCTGTCTGTTTCTAGACTCCTCTATAATCCTTCTCACTGCTGTCTGTTTCTAGACTCCTCTATAATCCTTCTTACTGCAGTCTGTTTCTAGACTCCTCTATAATCCTTCTCACTGCTGTCTGTTTCTAGACTCCTCTCTATAATCCTTCTCACTGCTGTCTGTTTCTAGACTCCTCTATAATCCTTCTCACTGCTGTCTGTTTCTAGACTCCTCTATAATCCTTCTCACCGCTGTCTGTTTCTAGACTCCTCTATAATCCTTCTCACTGCTGTCTGTTTCTAGACTCCTCTCTATAATCCTTCTCACTGCTGTCTGTTTCTAGACTCCTCTATAATCCTTCTCACTGCTGTCTGTTTCTAGACTCCTCTATAATCCTTCTCACTGCTGTCTGTTTCTAGACTCCTCTATAATCCTTCTCACTGCTGTCTGTTTCTAGACTCCTCTCAAGAAACAGTAGTCTACATTCACAATACTGGAGACTGAGTATATGACATGCAATAAATTCATGATTTATTTGGTGGCATTTTACCAGGAAAAGACCCTTGAGGTTAGAAACGTGTTCATTCAGGTAACAGGAACTGGTAAGAGGTCAGCAAGAACTCGTCAGCATGTACAAGGTCAATGTACAGTATACATACAAGTCTGCATCAGACCTCGCCTGCCCTGGTCTCTATAGACTCGAGGTGAACAAGTCAAACGGATGTGTGTGATTGGATGTCCAGTGGAGCCTTTATTCGTCTCTGCTCTTATCTGACAGAAGACCTTCAGAGTGGTTGGACAGAGCACAGCAGTTACGCTCGGCTTAGATAACGTGTGGCAGGAAAGTCTCTGCCCTGGAACAGACTGTAATATCTTAGAGAACGTGTGTGGCAGGAAATGTGTGTGGCAGGAAAATCTCTCCCCTGGAACAGACTGTAATATCTTAGAGAACGTGTGTGGCAGGAAATGTGTGTGGCAGGACAATCTCTGCCCTGGAACAGACTGTAATATCTTAGAGAACGTGTGTGGCAGGAAATGTGTGTGGCAGGAAAATCTCTCCCCTGGAACAGACTGTAATATCTTAGAGAACGTGTGTGGCAGGAAATGTGTGTGGCAGGAAAATCTCTCCCCTGGAACATACTGTAATATCTTAGAGAATGTGTGTGGCAGGAAAATCTCTCCCCTGGAACTTAATATTTTAGAGAACGTGTGTGTGGCAGGAAAATCCAAGCTGTCTGGGTAGCCTAGTGGTTAGAGCCAGGTAGCCTAGTGGTTAGAGCAGGTAGCCTAGTGGTTAGAGCAGGTAGCCTAGTGGTTAGAGCAGTTAGCCTAGTGGTTAGAGCCAGGTAGCCTAGTGGTTAGAGCAGTTAGCCTAGTGGTTAGAGCAGGTAGCCTAGTGGTTAGAGCAGGTAGCCTAGTGGTTAGAGCAGGTAGCCTAGTGGTTAGAGCAGGTAGCCTAGTGGTTAGAGCCAGGTAGCCTAGTGGTTAGAGCCAGGTAGCCTAGTGGTTAGAGCGTTGGACTAGTAACTGAAAGGTTGCAAGTTCGAAATCCCCAAGCTGACAAGGTAAAAATCTGTCGTTCTGCCCCTGAACAGGAAGTTAACCCACTGTTCCTAGGTCGTCATTGAAAATAAGAATTTGTTCTTAACTGACTTGCCTAGTTAAATAAAGGTAAAAAAAAAATGTAAACAATGAAAGAAAGTACAGTATAATGAGGTACAGTTAGTGGGACGATATTCACAAAAAAGGGACAAATGCTGTTGTTGAATTCATTTTCATATTTATTTATTTAGCTTTAAAACAAATAAAAAAAGATTAACAATGGAGTCAAAATGCAATGGAATGAAATGAACATAAACCCCATCATCTCTGTATTGGACAATGTTCAAATAAAATACATTTATATATACACACTTCTAATAGCTCCTTCATAACAACCGATATGCAGTAACGTGGCTGTTTAAATAGTAATGTATGATGTATTTGATAAGGAGAGCAGTAACGTGGCTGTTTAAATAGTAATGTATGATGTATTTGATAAGGAGAGCAGTAACGTGGCTGTTTAAATAGTAATGTATGATGTATTTGATAAGGAGAGCAGTAACGTGGCTGTTTAAATAGTAATGTATGATGTATTTGATAAGGAGAGCAGTAACATGGCTGTTTAAATAGTAATGTATGATGTATTTGATAAGGAGAGCAGTAACATGGCTGTTTAAATAGTAATGTATGATGTATTTGATGAGGAGAGCAGTAACGTGGCTGTTTAAATAGTAATGTATTTGATAAGGAGAGCAGTAACATGGCTGTTTAAATAGTAATGTATGATGTATTTGATAAGGAGAGCAGTAACATGGCTGTTTAAATAGTAATGTATGATGTATTTGATGAGGAGAGCGATAACGTGGCTGTTTAAATAGTAATGTATGATGTATTTGATAAGGAGAGCGATAACGTGGCTGTTTAAATAGTAATGTATGATGTATTTGATAAGGAGAGCAGTAACATGGCTGTTTAAATAGTAATGTATGATGTATTTGATAAGGAGAGCGATAACGTGGCTGTTTAAATAGTAATGTATGATGTATTTGATAAGGAGAGCGATAACGTGGCTGTTTAAATAGTAATGTATGATGTATTTGATAAGGAGAGCGGTAACATGGCTGTTTAAATAGTAATGTATGATGTATTTGATAAGGAGAGCGATAACGTGGCTGTTTAAATAGTAATGTATGATGTATTTGATAAGGAGAGCGGTGACGTGGCTGTTTAAATAGTAATGTATGATGTATTTGATAAGGAGAGCGATAACGTGGCTGTTTAAATAGTAATGTATGATGTATTTGATAAGGAGAGCAGTAACGTGGCTGTTTAAATAGTAATGTACGATGTATTTGATGAGGAGAGCGATAACGTGGCTGTTTAAATAGTAATGTATGATGTATTTGATAAGGAGAGCGATAACGTGGCTGTTTAAATAGTAATGTATGATGTATTTGATAAGGAGAGCAGTAACGTGGCTGTTTAAATAGTAATGTACGATGTATTTGATAAGGAGAGCAGTAACGTGGCTGTTTAAATAGTAATGTACGATGATAGGTGAAGAACACGGTAAACTGATTGGACATTGGATGTTTCTCAAAGCTGAATGATGGTTGCATTACAAGCAGGAATGCATTGCTGCTATCATGAACACATTATTATACAGCCCTTCCTGTGGGTGTAAGATATAGTAAGGCTTCATCCCAAATCACACCCTATTCACTATGTAGTACACTGCATAGTGTACACTACTTTTGACAAAATGTATCAACATTAGTGCACAATACAGGGAATCGGGTGCCGGCCCAAATGTCCCCCAGGAAGTCCTGCCAATGGAGAAAGAGTATCAGTAACCATTACCAATTGATAGTAAAATATGGCTGACGTGGCAGCTTCCACATGTAGATTTGTGCTGAAGACCATCCAGCCCAGACGTATCATTTGGTTCCTACTGGAGTGGGGAGTGGAGCAAGCCCAATGACATCACAGAAACCCCCCCCCCCCCCAGCCCTTTATGGTTATGAGTCATGGAGACTTAAGTCCGGCCTCTCCACTGTCCATTAACGACAGCTTTAAGTCCTACTCGTGTGTGCACACTGTAGCAAAATGTTTTTTTTTTACAATTGAAAACGTTTTGCCAACGAAAAGGTGCGTTTCTGATTGGACAAGTTCAGGTAGTCCTTTCCCGTTTTGGTCTGTTTTCTTCCATTCGGTGTCTAGTGAACACAACCCAGGACTCCTCAATAAAACAGTCATCCCCCAGCCCTCTAATGCAAAACAGATCCTGCACCCACAGAGAGACGGGACTGTGTCCCAAACGGCACCCTATTCCCTACGCAGTACACTACTTCTGACCCTATTCCCTATTGACCCTGGTCAAAAGCAGTGCACTAAAAAGGGAATAGAGTGCCATTTGGGACGCATTCGAGGCTGTGTTGGAATAATTTAGTTCACAAATAGCAAACTTACAGTAAGTGTTGTTTGTACAGTTTCACACCAGCCTGATCCACAGACTACTGTTGTTCTGCAGACTATCACTGTACTCTGGCTGGAAATACTGTAAAAACATGTATCAGGTATAGCTTACACAATACATGATAGTAGCTGAAGTGGATTCCTGTCGACGGACATTTGATAACCATTACATAGCTTTAGTGTGCTTAATGATAATAGTGTGTTGTTTTGGGGTATAACATTCCTGATCCCAGATCTGTTTGTGCTCTTGCTAACTCCACTGCTGTCGTTGTCAAGAAAAACATGTTTGGTATGACAATGAGTGCCAAGTAGTTGGCATGACAGTACAAACAGACTGTCCCTCAGGCCATAGCTTTCCTCCTAAAGGACACATCCTTCCCAGAAGCCCTCAGAACTGACTTTTTGTGAAAACAAACGGCATTTATTTACTGACATTATATATATATATATATATATATATATATATATATATATATATATATATATATATATATATACACACACACACACACGTTCTTGGAGGCTGATTTTCAAAATATCCTCATAATATTTTGTTGACACACCTAAAAATGCAGTTCATAACAACACAGACAGAAGACGGCAGGAGATGGGAGAGAAGAGGACACCGTGTGGGGGTGGACGACTAGTTACTGCACTACTTTTGACCAGAGCACAATGGACCCACGTCAAAAGTAGTGCACTACTGTTTGGAATGGGGTGAAATTTGGGACACACCCAATATCCCAAGATGAGGGGGGGGGGGGGGGGGCACCTTTTACTGAAGTTGGAAACCTCAAATGAGTGGGTTGCATGAATGGTTTCAGCAGCTGTTCCAAGGATGCAGAGATATCAGTTAAAGGAAGAATCTGGGATTAGTAGATATATATGGTCACTGCTTAGAGCTCAGTCTGTGAATTTGAGAGTGGCTCCATTTCTCCAGTTCCATCCCTCAGCTGTTTACCGAAACAGGTGGCAGAGAGACGGCTTTGTTATTGTTTCAATCCCATATTAACCCTTTAAAAAGGGGAAATTCACAGTTCAAAACACAAAGTGTCCACCCCACCACTGTTTTGGTAAAAGGCTGAGGGATGGTGCTGGAAAAATGTAACCACTCAAATTCATAGACGGCGCCATGGATACAAGGACAGACCATCCATGATATCAACATTATAGTTGAACCATGTTTTGAGGCTATACAGTGTTTACATTGACATCGTTTACAAACCTTGGAGTAAAACAAGCGTATATTACGGGTTCTGATGGGGTACGACAGTTGGATTTAACGCGAGGCGTTTAGAAGTTATATTCTTCAAGGATCAATTGGTATATATCATTATTGAATATCTAAAAATGGATGAACCTTATGCAGATTACCCCTTTAATGATTGGAGAAACGTCTGTGAAGAACTGAGGACCGAGGCACATGCAAACAGCAGTAAAACACAGAGCAGAAGCTTAGCTTTGGCAGCATCTACAGCAGTTTGGCAAACCAATACTTGGGAGTGGACTTGGAGACACTGATACTGTATGTTAATTAAAAGTAACAGAAATGTATTCAATCTAAACAAAGAAGCTGTCATTTTAAAAGTCTGCAGTTTCAACTATATTTTAAACTGGAGAAACTTTCAAATACATTCTAGTACAGACAAATCCAATTCTGTCTTCTGGTTAAGGTGGTGTCTATTTAACCGGCAGAATATTTATGGCGGTGGAGTTCCGCTAACCCAAAGTTTAAGCCTTTCCCTACCTCTAACCCTTAGCGTAACCTCAAACTAACCTTAACATAACCCTTGTTTCTAACCCTAAATGTAACCCTACTTTAAACCTTCATTTCAACCCCTAAGCTGTTTGTTCTGCCAGGTGAATATACACCTCCTTTGATAAACCTATATGGCCCATACTAATGAGGCAGTTCTCGCCTGTTCTTTCATTAAACAAAAAGGACTAAATATGAATTCATTCTCCTCCTATATTAACAATGAAACAATAGAGCAAATGAGACTAAATGTCAGCTTGAATCTTGGCGTCAGTCAGAACAGACGCATCAGAACCAGGAAATACCAACTGACAGTACTAAAACAGTAATCCATTCAAACACTAAATTACATTGGTAGTGGGTTTGAAAAAAGCACTATTATAATAATACAGTATCGGAGTGATATGAGGGTAAAATACAAAGCACATTTTAAAATACAAAGCATTATTGCATTTTAAAGGTATAAAAAAAGAAAAGCACAGGAGGACATAGGTTGCATAAAATGGCACCCTAATCCCTTTAGAGTGCAGAGGGCTCTGGTCAAAAGTAGTGAACTACATAGGGAATAGAGTACCATTTCAGAAGCAGCCATAGTCTGGCAGTTCACAGTGATCTCAGCTCAGATGAACGCCCCCCTGAAGGGACGTGATTGGATGTTCTGTCGTTGCCAGCGGCAGCGGAGCCTGGCGAGTGGCGTGTCCCGAAGGTTCTCAAACTCAGAGAAACCCAGCTGGTTGAGAAGGTCGTACACCCCGGCCCTGGCTGCCACCTACAGGAGGAACACAGGAGGAGAGATACACAATGTAAAGACCACAGCAGGAGGAACAGGAGGAGAGAAACACAATGTAAAGACCACAGCAGGAGGAACAGGAGGAACACAGGAGGACAGAAACACAATGTAAAGACCACAGCAGGATAAACAGGAGGAACACAGGAGGACAGAAACACAATGTAAAGACCACAGCAGGAGGAACAGGAGGAACACAGGAGGAGAGAAACACAATGTAAAGACCACAGCAGGAGGAACAGGAGGAACACAGGAGGACAGAAACACAATGTAAAGACCACAGCAGGAGAAACAGGAGGAACACAGGAGGACAGAAACACAATGTAAAGACCACAGCAGGATAAACAGGAGGAACACAGGAGGACAGAAACACAATGTAAAGACCACAGCAGGAGGAACAGGAGGAAGACATGAACAGAACGCGATTCAAGAAGGATCCACACACAATGAGCAAAGACCAGAGCAGAGCAGCCACCTGGGAGAGCCACAGCAGGAGGATCACAGGAGGAGAGAAACACAATGAGCAAATACCAGAGCAGAGCAGCCACCTGGGAGAGCCACAGCAGGAGGATCACAGGAGGAGAGAAACACAATGAGTAAAGACCAGAGCAGAGCAGCCACCTGGGAGAGCCACAGCAGGAGGATCACAGGAGGAGAGAAACACAATGAGTAAAGACCAGAGCAGAGCAGCCACCTGGGAGAGCCACAGCAGGAGGATCACAGGAGGAGAGAAACACAATGAGTAAAGACCGGAGCAGAGCGGCCACCTGGGAGAGCCACAGCAGGAGGATCACAGGAGGAGAGAAACACAATGAGCAAAGACCAGAGCAGAGCAGCCACCTGGGAGAGCCACAGCAGGAGGAACACAGGAGGAGAGAAACACAATGAGCAAAGACCAGAGCAGAGCAGCCACCTGGGAGAGCCACAGCAGGAGGATCACAGGAGGAGAGAAACACAATGAGCAAAGACCAGAGCAGAGCAGCCACCTGGGAGAGCCACAGCAGGAGGATCACAGGAGGACCGAAACACAATGTAAAGACCAGAGCAGAGCAGCCACCTGGGAGAGCCACAGCAGGAGGAACACAGGAGGAGAGAAACACAATGAGTAAAGACCAGAGCAGAGCAGCCACCTGGGAGAGCCACAGCAGGAGGATCACAGGAGGAGAGAAACACAATGAGTAAAGACCAGAGCAGAGCAGCCACCTGGGAGAGCCACAGCAGGAGGATCACAGGAGGAGAGAAACACAATGAGTAAAGACCAGAGCAGAGCAGCCACCTGGGAGAGCCACAGCAGGAGGATCACAGGAGGAACAGGAAAGACAGCTATTGGTTAGAAGACAGCTGGTTGAGGTCACCCACACAACCACAGCAGGAGACACACACAGGAAACAACGAGTTAAGAACAGAACGGGATGAAACATCAATGCACTTTATTTGTGAGTGATCTCTGACCAAAACAGTTGCATTTAACTCTACTTTCAATGTCCTGTTAACATCCTACATAACCACAGGGTCAATGTCCTGTTAACATCCTACATAACCACAGGGTCAATGTCCTGTTAACATCCTACATAACCACAGGGTCAATGTTCTGTTAACATCCTACATAACCACAGGGTCAATGTTCTGTTAACATCCTACATAACCACAGGGTCAATGTTCTGTTAACATCCTACATAACCACAGGGTCAATGTTCTGTTAACATCCTACATAACCACAGGAGATACACAGGGTCAATGTTCTGTTAACATCCTACATAACCACAGGGTCAATGTTCTGTTAACATCCTACATAACCACAGGGTCAATGTCCTGTTAACATCCTACATAACCACAGGAGATACACGGGGTCAATGTTCTGTTAACATCCTACATAACCACAGGGTCAATGTCCTGTTAACATTCTACATAACCACAGGAGATACACAGGGTCAATGTCCTGTTAACATCCTACATAACCACAGGAGATACACAGGGTCAATGTTCTGTTAACATCCTACATAACCACAGGAGATACACAGGGTCAATGTTCTGTTAACATCCTACATAACCACAGGGTCAATGTCCTGTTAACATCCTACATAACCACAGGGTCAATGTCCTGTTAACATCCTACATAACTGGTCCTTCTATCTGACCAACACAGTGGGTTTACTGGTCCTTCTATCTGACCAACACAGTGGTTTTACTGGTCCTTCAATCTGACCAACACAGTGGTTTTACTGGTCCTTCAATCTGACCAACACAGTGGTTTTACTGGTCCTTCAATCTGACCAACACAGTGGTTTAACTGGTCCTTCTATCTGACCAACACAGTGGTTTTACTGGTCCTTCTATCTGATCAACACAGTGGTTTTACTGGTCCTTCAATCTGACCAACACAGTGGTTTTACTGGTCCTTCTATCTGACCAACACAGTGGTTTTACTGGTCCTTCTATCTGACCAACACAGTGGTTTTACTGGTCCTTCTATCTGACCAACACAGTGGTTTTACTGGTCCTTCTATCTGACCAACACAGTGGTTTTACTGGTCCTTCTATCTGACCAACACAGTGGTTTTACTGGTCCTTCAATCTGACCAACACAGTGGTTTTACTGGTCCTTTTATCTGTCCAACACAGTGGTTTAACTGGTCCTTCAATCTGACCAACACAGTGGTTTTACTGGTTCTTCTATCTGACCAACACAGTGGTTTTACTGGTCCTTCTATCTGACCAACACAGTGGTTTTACTGGTCCTTCAATCTGACCAACACAGTGGTTTTACTGGTCCTTTTATCTGACCAACACAGTGGTTTAACTGGTCCTTCAATCTGACCAACACAGTGGTTTTACTGGTTCTTCTATCTGACCAACACAGTGGTTTTACTGGTCCTTCTATCTGACCAACACAGTGGTTTAACTGGTCCTTCAATCTGACCAACACAGTGGTTTTACTGGTCCACTTTAGAGCGTTTTTACACTACAGTATATTCTCTAGAGGTTGCCCAAAAAATACCTTTAGACCTACTACTGAAGCATAAACTTCTCACGTCTCTTAAGCCACCTTCGGAGGTTGCGGGTGAGACTCTCTCTCTCCCGCTCTCTCTCTCTCTCCCGCTCTCTCCTTCCCCCTCTCTCTCTCCTTCCAAGCAGTCGGATGTAAACAGAATTGTCTCGTGAAGCCAAATGCTCCTACAGTAACAATCAACCCATGAGCAACAGAAAAGGAACACTGCACTTTTGATCAAACACTTGATTTAGGATAAAGCTGATCCCAACTGACCCTGTTTCCTGGTGATAGTGGATAATACATAATTATTCCTCCTTCTGGCTCCTCCTGAACCAACACAGTTGTTTTCAATTCTACTTACACCTAAATCAATTAACATGTTTTATAATATTTGAAGAAAAAAATAGATATTTGACCCAACTCTCCTCTCCTCTCTCTCTCTCTCGCTCTGCGCGACACCTGGTCTATCGCTCTGCGCGACACCTGGTCTCTCGCTCTGCGCGACACCTGGTCTCTCACTCCTCATCAGCCTGGCAACACGTAAGTCTAGTATTCCGCTGTGAAGGTGGAGAAGCAACATCCCCCTTCTGCTCCGGCTCTTCCCTAGAGAACTGGAGCAGTGAAGCCCTGAGGGGGTTACTTCCCTAGAGAACTGGAGCAGTGAAGCCCTGAGGAGGTTACTTCCCTAGAGAACTGGAGCAGTGAAGCCCTGAGGAGGTTACTTCCCTAGAGAACTGGAGCAGTGAAGCCCTGAGGGGGTTACTTCCCAAGAGAACTGGAACAGTGAAGCCCTGAGGAGGTTACTTCCCTAGAGAACTGGAGCAGTGAAGCCCTGAGGAGGTTACTTCCCTAGAGAACTGGAGCAGTGAAGCCCTGAGGAGGTTACTTCCCTAGAGAACTGGAGCAGTGAAGCCCTGAGGGGGTTACTTCCCTAGAGAACTGGAGCAGTGAAGCCCTGAGGAGGTTACTTCCCTAGAGAACTGGAGCAGTGAAGCCCTGAGGAGATTACTTCCCTAGAGAACTGGAGCAGTGAAGCCCTGAGGAGGTTACTTCCCTAGAGAACTGGAGCAGTGAAGCCCTGAGGAGGTTACTTCCCTAGAGAACTGGAGCAGTGAAGCCCTGAGGAGGTTACTTCCCTAGAGAACTGGAGCAGTGAAGCCCTGAGGAGGTTACTTCCCTAGACAACTGGAGCAGTGAAGCCCTGACTTCCCTAGAGACCTGGAGCTGGGTCAAGCTGACTCATGGTTGGTCAACAAACTGTGTGGCTCAGTTGGTAGAGCATGGTGTTTGCAACGCCAGGGTTGTGGGTTCGATTCCCATGGGGGACCAGAAAAGAAAAATGTATGAAATGTATGCATTCACTACTGTAAGTTGCTCTGGATAAGAGTGTCTGCTAAATGCCTAAAATGTAAATGTAACTGTCCACTGATGGTAAGCAGTACCACCATTAAAAGGGTCACAGCTTGTTGAGTTTACTCTACCTGCCATTTACAATGGACCCTAACCAACCAAAAGAGGACCTCCATTAGGACCCTAGCCCTAACCAACCAAAAGAGGACCTCCATTAGGACCCTAGCCCTAACCAACCAAAAGAGGACCTCCATTAGGACCCTAGCCCTAACCAACCAAAAGAGGATCTCCATTAGGACCTTAGCCCTAACCAACCAAAAGAGGACCTCCATCCTAACAAGAGCCCAATAGGACCCCAACACACACACTAACTGTTGACTTAACTAGCCTGCAGACTTAACTAGCCTGTAGACTTAACTAGCCTGTAGGCTAATCCAATGATTTATAAACATATACAATGCCTATGGACTAATCCAGCAAATTGCTCGGTCCACAGGGTGTCTGGAAATTATTCTGTGACACTGAAAGAGCCGCTGCTCTGACTTGATCAAAGTAGATAAGTCTTGACTTGGCTGAACAAAACTAAATAGTGAGTAAGTGACCAACTTCAAAGAGCTACCTAATCTAAATAGAACTGAGTCTAAAATGGGACCCTATTCCCTATGCGGACCCTGGTCAAAAGAAGTGCACTATATAGGGAATAGGGTCCCATTTCAGACTCAGTTCTGTTTAGATCAGGTAGCTCTTTGAAGTTGGCCACTTACTCACTATTTATTTGACCTACATTTTTTTCACCACAAATATACTTCGGATAAATTCAACTCAGACGGCTATGGTTTTAACATTTACATACATTTAGCCTACGTGGAATCAGAAATGCTGTTACTAGAAGATATGGGGTGCTAATGAGGTATTTACATTCCAATATTTACTTTAAAGATGCACCGGGAATGACAAATGGTAAACACTAAGGTTATGGAGACCATATGAGTCTATGGAGAAACTGCTGAAGACATTGGCTGCGTCCCAAACAGTGGTACCCTATTCCCTTTATTGTGTAGTACTTCTGACCAGAGCCCCATATTCCTTATTCCCTATATAGTGCACTACTTTTGACCAGAGCCCCTTTAGTCTGGAAAACCCGACCCGGCAACAGTGACTCTTTTGGCAACTTCTGGGGTGGGTCCTCTTCAGACAGGCAACTCTCCTAACAAATCACAAGCCACAACGTCGCGATTCAAAACCAACGTTTCCAGGCAAAGCCTTTGCAGTGGTTTTACTTTGCTACCTGACGGTTTTTACTTTTTCATTACCGTATATTTTTACTTTTTCCCTCACTCAACTTTTATTTTATTTTATTTTTTTCAACTTTCCTACCCCGGAGGTTTTATCTGGACATGGTTCGTCAGGACTTCAAACAGCCGAAGCTAAGTAACATTAACATGATGCCTTCTAATTGCAGTCGTTGTACTCATAATATACAGGAGAACGATCGCCTTACGGCAAGGATAGCTGTGTTGCAAGCCCAGCTTCAGACGCAATCGTTAGGCAAGGGTAATTTCAGTGTAGGAAAGGATGAAACAGCGTCTGTGCCACCAGCAAGTACAGATAGTAACGTTAGTATAAACCCCCTCGCACGGTCCCCGCAGCCGGACATCTTTCTCATGGTTTCTGGAGGGAAACGCTGTAGGAATGCTCAACCGGTGTCGCTTATTAAGCCGACAGAAACTTTCAACCGGTTCTCCCCGTTAAGCGAGTCGGAGTCGGAGGCCGAGACTTCTCTGGTCTCTGCTCCTCCCGTTGTGGGGTCTGAGACGCCGACGGCTCCCACCATTAGCTCTGACAAATTGAAAACCCTAGTCATTGGCGACTCCATTACCCGCAGTATTAGACTTAAAACTAATCATCCAGCGATCATACACTGTTTACCAGGGGGCAGGGCTACCGACGTTAAGGCTAATCTAAAGACGGTGCTGGCTAAAGCTAAAACTGGCGAGTGTAGAGAGTATAGAGATATTGTTATCCATGTCGGCACCAACGATGTTAGGATGAAACAGTCAGAGGTCACCAAGCGCAACATAGCTTCAGCATGTAAATCAGCTAGAAAGATGTGTCGGCATCGATTAATTGTCTCTGGCCCCCTCCCAGTTAGGGGGAGTGATGAGCTCTACAGCAGAGTCTCACAACTCAATCGCTGGATGAAAACTGTTTTCTGCCCCTCCCAAAAGATAGAATTTGTAGATAACTGGCCCTCTTTCTGGGATTCACCCACAAACAGGACCAAGCCTGGCCTGCTGAGGAGTGACGGACTCCATCCTAGCTGGAGGGGTGCTCTCATCTTATCTACGAACATAGACAGGGCTCTAACTCCTCTAGCTCCACAATGAAATAGGGTGCAGGCCAGGCAACAGGCTGTTAGCCAGCCTGCCAGCTTAGTGGAGTCTGCCACTAGCACAGTTAGCGTAGTCAGCTCAGCTTTCCCCATTGAGACCGTGTCTGTGCCTCGATCTAGGTTGGGCAAAATTAAAAATGGCGGTGTTCGCTTCAGTAATCTTACTAGTATAAAGACCTCCTCCATTCCTGCCATTATTGAAAGAGATTGTGATACTTCACATCTCAAAATTGGGTTACTTAATGTTAGATCCCTCACTTCCAAGGCAGTTATAGTCAATGAACTAATCACTGATCATAATCTTGATGTGATTGGCCTGACTGAAACATGGCTTAAGCCTGATGAATTTACTGTGCTAAATGAGGCCTCACCCCCTGGTTACACTAGTGACCATACCCCCCGTGCATCCGGCAAAGGCGGAGGTGTTGCTAACATTTACGATAGCAAATTTCAATTTACAAAAAAAAAACAATGACGTTTTCGTCTTTTGAGCTTCTAGTCATGAAATCTATGCAGCCTACTCAATCACTTTTTATAGCTACTGTTTACAGGCCTCCTGGGCCATATGCAGTGTTCCTTACTGAGTTCCCCGAATTCCTATCGGATCTTGTAGTCATAGCAGATAATATTCTAATTTTTGGTGACTTTAACATTCACATGGAAAAGTCCACAGACCCACTCCAAAAGGCTTTCGGAGCCATCATCGACTCAGTGGGTTTTGTCCAACATGTCTCTGGACCTACTCACTGCCACAGTCATACTCTGGACCTAGTTTTGTCCCATGGAATAAATGTTGTGGATCTTAATGTTTTTCCTCATAATCCTGGATTATCGGACCACCATTTTATTGCGTTTACAATTGCAACAAATAATCTGCTCAGACCCCAACCAAGGAAGATTAAAAGTCGTGCTATAAATTCTCAGACAACCCAAAGATTCCTTGATGCCCTTCCAGACTCCCTCTGCCTACCCAAGGACGTCAGAGGACAAGAATCAGTTAACCACCTAACCGAGGAACTCAATTTAACCTTGCGCAATACCCTAGATGCAGTTGCACCCCTAAAAATTAAAAACATCTGTCATAAGAAACTAGCTCCCTGGTATACAGAAAATACACGAGCTCTGAAGTAAGCTTCCAGAAAATTGGAACGGAAATGGCGCCACACTAAACTGGAAGTCTTCCGACTAGCTTGGAAAGACAGTACCGTGCAGTATCGAAGAGCCCTCACTGCTGCACGATCATCCTATTTTTCCAACTTAATTGAGGAAAATAAGAACAATCCGAAATTTCTTTTTGACACTGTCGCAAAGCTAACTAAAAAGCAGCATTCGCAAATGGAGGATGGCTTTCACTTCAGCAGTAATAAATTTATGAACTTCTTTGAGGAAAAGATCATGATCATTAGAAAGCAAATTACGGACTCCTCTTTAAATCTGGGTATTCCTCCAGGGCTCCATTGTCCTGAGTCTGCACAACTCTGCCAGGACCTAGGATCAAGGGAGATACTAAAGTGTTTTAGTACTATATCTCTTGCCATAATGATGAAAATAATCATGGCCTCCAAACCCTCAAGCTGCATACTGGACCCTATTCCAACTAAACTACTGAAAGAGCTGCTTCCTGTGCTTGGCCCTCCTATGTTGAACATAATAAACGGCTCTCTATCCACCGGATGTGTACCAAGCTCACTAAAAGTGGCAGTAATAAAGCCTCTCTTGAAAAAGCCGAATCTTGACCCAGAAATTATAAAAAACTATCGGCCTATATCGAATCTTCCATTCCTCTCAAAAATTTTAGAAAAAGTTGTTGCGCAGCAACTCACTGCCTTCCTGAAGACAAACAATGTATACGAAACGCTTCAGTCTGGTTTTAGACCCCATCATAGCACTGAGACTGCACTTGTGAAGGTGGTAAATGACCTTTTAATGACGTCAGACCGAGGCTCTGCATCTGTCCTCATGCTCTTAGATCTTAGTGCCGCTTTTGATACCATCGATCACCACATTCTTTTGGAGAGATTGGAAACCCAAATTGGTCTACATGGACAAGTTCTGGCCTGGTTTAGATCTTATCTGTCGGAAAGATATCAGTTTGTCTCTGTGAATGGTTCATCCTCTGACAAATCAATTGTAAATTTCGGTGTTCCTCAAGGTTCCATTCTAGGACCACTATTGTTTTCACTATATATTTTACCTCTTGGGGATGTCATTCGAAAACATAATGTTAAATTTCACTGCTATGCGGACGACACACAGCTGTACATTTCAATGAAACATGGTGAAGCCCCAAAATTGCCCTCGCTAGAAGCCTGTGTTTCAGACATAAGGAAGTGGATGGCTGCAAATTTTCTACTTTTAAACTCGGACAAAACAGAGATGCTTGTCCTAGGTCCCAAGAAACAAAGAGATCTTCTGTTGAATCTGACAATTAATCTGGATGGTTGTACAGTCGTCTCAAATAAAACTGTGAAGGACCTCGGCGTTACTCTGGACCCTGATCTCTCTTTTGAAGAACATATCAAGACTGCTTCAAGGACAGCTTTTTTCCATCTACGTAACATTGCAAAAATCTGAAACTTTCTGTCCAAAAATGACGCAGAAAAATTAATCCATGCTTTTGTTACTTCTAGGCTCGACTACTGCAATGCTCTACTTTCCGGCTACCCGGATAAAGCACTAAACAAACTTCAGTTAGTGCTAAATACGGCTGCTAGAATCCTGACTAGAACCAAAAAGTTTGATCATATTACTCCAGTGCTAGCCTCCCTACACTGGCTTCCTGTTAAGGCAAGGGCTGATTTCAAGGTTTTACTGCTAACCTACAAAGCATTACATGGGCTTGCTCCTACCTATCTTTCCGATTTGGTCCTGCCGTACATACCTACACGTACGCTACGGTCACAAGACGCAGGCCTCCTAATTGTCCCTAGAATTTCTAAGCAAACGGCTGGAGGTAGGGCTTTCTCCTATAGAGCTCAATTTTTATGGAATGGTCTGCCTACCCATGTGAGAGACGCAGACTCAGTCTCAACCTTTAAGTCTTTACTGAAGACTTATCTCTTCAGTAGGTCCTATGATTAAGTATAGTCTGGC
This sequence comes from Salmo trutta, assembly GCF_901001165.1. Taxonomy (NCBI): domain Eukaryota; kingdom Metazoa; phylum Chordata; class Actinopteri; order Salmoniformes; family Salmonidae; genus Salmo; species Salmo trutta. The sequence goes on along the minus strand of NW_021823350.1, from coordinate 238,807 downwards.
CCAGGAGTGTGAAGGTGAACGGAAAGGCTGGAGCAACGAACCACCCTTGCTGTCTCTGCCTTGTCGGTTCCCCTCTTCCCACTGGGATTCTCTGCCTCTAACCCTTTTACAGGGGCTGAGTCACTGACTTACTGGTGTTCTTCCATGCCGTCCATGGGAGGGGTGCGTCACTTGAGTAGGTTGAGCCACTGACGTGGTCTTCCTGTCTGGGTTGGCGCCCCCCCCTTGGGTTGTGCCGTGGCGGAGTTCTTTGTGGGCTATACTCGGCCTTGTCTTCGGACGGTAAGTTGGTGGTTGTAGATATCCCTCTAGTGGTGTGGGGGCTGTGCCTTGGCATAGTGGGTGGGGTTATATCCTGCCTGTTTGGCCCTGTCCGGGGGTATCATCGGATGGGGCCACAGTGTCTTCTGATCCCTCCTGTCTCAGCTTCCAGTATTTATGCTGCAGTAGTTTATGTGTCGGGGGGCTAGGGTCAGTCTGTTACATCTGGAGAATTCTCTTGTCTTATCCGGTGTCCTGTGTGAATGTAAATATGCTCTCTCTAATTCTCTCTTTCTCTCTTTCTTTCTCTCGGAGGACCTGAGCCCTAGGACCATGCCTCAGGACTACCTGGCATGATGACTCCTTGCTGTCCCCAGTCCACCTGGCCATGCTGCTGCTCCAGTTTCAACTGTTCTGCCTGCGGCTACGGAACCCTGACCTGTTCACCGGACGTGCTTGTTGCACCCTCGACAACTACTATGATTATTATTATTTGACCATGCTGGTCATTTACGAACATTTTAACATCTTGACCATGTTCTGTTATAATATCCACCCGGCACAGCCAGAAGAGGACTGGCCACCCCTCATAGCCTGGTTCCTCTCTAGGTTTCTTCCTAGGTTTTTGGCCTTTCTCAGGAGTTTTTCCTAGGGAGTTTTTCCCAGCCACCGTGCTTCTTTCACATGCATTGCTTGCTGTTTGGGGTTTTAGGCTGGGTTTCTGTACAGCACTTTGAGATTTCAGCTGATGTACGAAGGGCTATATAAATAAATTGGATTTGATTTTTGATTTTGAAGGTAGTTGATGCAAATTTGCCAGTAGCCAATTACAAAATGCACTCCTGAAAGAAAAAACTCTGATCTCCATCTGGCTAGTTACTATTTAGTATTTTATTTAAGTGGATAAAGTAGAGATGTGGGCATGGTTCCTCTAAGCCAAAAGAGTCCATCATTGAAACCAGACCCATGTCCCTGTTGCCTGGGGTTGGGTTTTCCAGACTAAGAGCCCTATGGATGCCATTTGGAACCCAGCCATTTTCAGTCTCTGCTGGAGAGTTGTTGGGTATGTGAAACATGCTGAAGGACCTATTGGGGAACAATGGTTGAGATAATCGTTGTTTGGCAATATCCCTTACTCTTCAACCATTGATTATAGCTTAGAAAGCCAGCATTGTAAGACAGCAAAGAAAGCAGACCTTGTGGTATAATGCTGTGGCCTTGTCTCTGACCATGCTACATTGAATGCTCCAACATAACCCAGATTATGTAGCACTGCAAGCATTTTCAACCATCTACTGTGTCACTGTTGGAGAAATATTTTCAGCAACTCAGCAAGAATCCATGAGACCTTATCCATTCTAAGCTGATTCATTCAGAACAAAACAAGATGTACAGCTCCATCAATGGTGTAGCATAGTACTCACTATCCAGGAAACACAGAGACATTTACATAGTCATTTAGCACACGCTCTTACCCAGAGTGACTTGCAGTTAGGTGGTTTTCTCACCTTAAGATGAAGGCACTAATCAAAGTCAGTACATAACTCTGCAGTAAACAAATCCCCCAATGACCCATAGCTAACTGGAAACACTACAGAATGGGTCCAGCCAAACTGACCATACAGCAGGTTTGATTCCCAACTGACCAGGAATCCATAGATTTAACATGAAAATAATTCCACTAAAGAATGGGTCCAGCAGAGGTATATGACTCCAGGTCCATCAGTAGGACTCCAGGTCCATCAGTAGGACTCCAGGTCCATCAGTATGGCTCCAGGTCCATCAGTATGGCTCCAGGTCCATCAGTATGGCTCCAGGTCCATCAATCAGTAGGACTCCAGGTCCATCAGTAGGACTCCAGGTCCATCAGTATGGCTCCAGGTCCATCAATCAGTAGGACTCCAGGTCCATCAGTATGGCTCCAGGTCCATCAATCAGTAGGACTCCAGGTCCATCAGTAGGACTCCAGGTCCATCAGTAGGACTCCAGGTCTATCAGTAGGACTCCAGGTCCATCAGTAGGACTCCAGGTCCATCAGTATGGCTCCAGGTCCATCAGTATGGCTCCAGGTCCATCAGTATGACTCCAGGTCCATCAGTTGATGGACTCCAGGTCCATCAATCAGTATGACTCCAGGTCCATCAATCAGTATGACTCCAGGTCCATCAGTAGGACTCCAGGTCCATCAGTAGGACTCCAGGTCCATCAGTAGGACTCCAGGTCCATCAGTTGATGGACTCCAGGTCCATCAATCAGTATGACTCCAGGTCCATCAGTAGGACTCCAGGTCCATCAGTAGGACTCCAGGTCCATCAGTAGGACTCCAGGTCCATCAGTAGGATTCCAGGTCCATCAGTAGGACTCCAGGTCCATCAGTAGGGCTCCAGGTCCATCAGTATGGCTCCAGGTCCATCAGTATGACTCCAGGTCCATCAGTATGACTCCAGGCCCATCAGTAGGACTCCAGGTCCATCAATCAGTAGGACTCCAGGTCCATCAGTAGGACTCCAGGTCCATCAGTATGGCTCCATCAGTAGGACTCCAGGTCCATCAACCAGTAGGACTCCAGGTCCATCAACCAGTAGGACTCCAGGTCCATCAACCAGTAGGACTCCAGGTCCATCAGTATGACTCCAGGTCCATCAGTAGGACTCCAGGTCCATCAGTAGGACTCCAGGTCCATCAATCAGTAGGACTCCAGGTCCATCAGTATGGCTCCATCAGTATGGCTCCAGGTCCATCAGTAGGACTCCAGGTCCATCAACCAGTAGGACTCCAGGTCCATCAACCAGTAGGACTCCAGGTCCATCAGTATGACTCCAGGTCCATCAGTAGGACTCCAGGTCCATCAGTATGGCTCCAGGTCCATCAGTATGACTCCAGGTCCATCAGTAGGACTCCAGGTCCATCAGTTGATGGACTCCAGGTCCATCAGTATGACTCCAGGTCCATCAATCAGTATGACTCCAGGTCCATCAGTAGGACTCCAGGTCCATCAGTAGGACTCCAGGTCCATCAGTAGGACTCCAGGTCCATCAACCAGTAGGACTCCAGGTCCATCAACCAGTAGGACTCCAGGTCCATCAACCAGTAGGACTCCAGGTCCATCGGTATGACTCCAGGTCCATCAGTATGGCTCCAGGTCCATCAGTAGGACTCCAGGTCCATCAATCAGTAGGACTCCAGGTCCATCAATCAGTAGGACTCCAGGTCCATCAATCAGTAGGACTCCAGGTCCATCAATCAGTAGGACTCCAGGTCCATCAATCAGTAGGACTCCAGGTCCATCAATCAGTAGGACTCCAGGTCCATCAGTAGGACTCCAGGTCCATCACTCCAGGTCCATCAGTAGGACTCCAGGTCCATCAGTATGGCTCCAGGTCCATCAGTATGACTCCAGGTCCATCAGTATGACTCCAGGCCCATCAGTATGGCTCCAGGTCCATCAATCAGTATGACTCCAGGTCCATCAATCAGTAGGACTCCAGGTCCATCAATCAGTAGGACTCCAGGTCCATCAATCAGTAGGACTCCAGGTCCATCAATCAGTAGGACTCCAGGTCCATCAGTAGGACTCCAGGTCCATCAGTAGGACTCCAGGTCCATCAGTAGGACTCCAGGTCCATCAGTAGGGCTCCAGGTCCATCAGTAGAACTCCAGGTCCATCAATCAGTATGACTCCAGGTCCATCAATCAGTATGACTCCAGGTCCATCAATCAGTATGACTCCAGGTCCATCAGTATGACTCCAGGTCCATCAGTAGGACTCCAGGTCCATCAGTATGACTTCATCAGTATGGCTCCAGGTCCATCAGTATGACTCCATCAGTATGGCTCCAGGTCCATCAGTATGACTCCAGGTCCATCAGTATGACTCCATCAGTATGACTCCAGGTCCATCAGTATGACTCCAGGTCCATCAGTAGGACTCCATCAGTATGACTCCAGGTCCATCAGTAGGACTCCATCAGTATGGCTCCAGGTCCATCAGTATGACTCCATCAGTATGGCTCCAGGTCCATCAGTATGACTCCATCAGTATGACTCCAGGTCCATCAGTATGACTCCAGGTCCATCAGTATGGCTCCAGGTCCATCAGTATGGCTCCAGGTCCATCAGTATGGCTCCAGGTCCATCAGTATGACACCAGGTCCATCAGTATGACACCAGGTCCATCAGTATGACACCAGGTCCATCAGTATGACTCCATCAGTATGGCTCCAGGTCCATCAGTATGACACCAGGTCCATCAGTATGACACCAGGTCCATCAGTATGACTCCAGGTCCATCAGTATGACTCCAGGTCCATCAGTATGACTCCAGGTCCATCAATCAGTAGGACTCCAGGTCCATCAATCAGTAGGACTCCAGGTCCATCAATCAGTAGGACTCCAGGTCCATCAATCAGTAGGACTCCAGGTCCATCAATCAGTAGGACTCCAGGTCCATCAATCAGTAGGACTCCAGGTCCATCAATCAGTAGGACTCCAGGTCCATCAGTAGGACTCCAGGTCCATCAGTAGGACTCCAGGTCCATCAGTATGACTCCAGGTCCATCAGTATGACTCCAGGTCCATCAGTATGACTCCAGGTCCATCAGTATGGCTCCAGGTCCATCAGTATGGCTCCAGGTCCATCAATCAGTATGACTCCAGGTCCATCAATCAGTATGACTCCAGGTCCATCAATCAGTATGACTCCAGGTCCATCAATCAGTATGACTCCAGGTCCATCAATCAATATGACTCCAGGTCCATCAATCAATATGACTCCAGGTCCATCAGTAGGACTCCAGGTCCATCAGTATGGCTCCAGGTCCATCAATCAGTATGACTCCAGGTCCATCAATCAGTATGACTCCAGGTCCATCCATCAGTAGGACTCCAGGTCCATCAGTAGGAGTCCAGGTCCATCAGTAGGAGTCCAGGTCCATCAGTATGGCTCCAGGTCCATCAGTATGGCTCCAGGTCCATCAGTAGGACTCCAGGTCCATCAGTATGACTCCAGGTCCATCAGTATGGCTCCAGGTCCATCAATCAGTATGACTCCAGGTCCATCAGTATGACTCCAGGTCCATCAGTATGACTCCATCAGTATGACTCCAGGTCCATCAGTAGGACTCCAGGTCCATCAGTATGACTTCATCAGTATGGCTCCAGGTCCATCAGTATGACTCCATCAGTATGGCTCCAGGTCCATCAGTATGACTCCAGGTCCATCAGTATGACTCCATCAGTATGACTCCAGGTCCATCAGTATGACTCCAGGTCCATCAGTAGGACTCCATCAGTATGACTCCAGGTCCATCAGTAGGACTCCATCAGTATGGCTCCAGGTCCATCAGTATGAATCCATCAGTATGGCTCCAGGTCCATCAGTATGACTCCATCAGTATGGCTCCAGGTCCATCAGTATGACTCCAGGTCCATCAGTATGACTCCATCAGTATGGCTCCAGGTCCATCAGTATGACTCCATCAGTATGGCTCCAGGTCCATCAGTATGGCTCCAGGTCCATCAGTATGACACCAGGTCCATCAGTATGACACCAGGTCCATCAGTATGACACCAGGTCCATCAGTATGGCTCCAGGTCCATCAGTATGACACCAGGTCCATCAGTATGACACCAGGTCCATCAGTATGACTCCAGGTCCATCAGTATGACTCCAGGTCCATCAGTATGACTCCATCAGTATGACTCCAGGTCCATCAGTATGACTCCATCAGTATGACTCCAGGTCCATCAGTATGACTCCATCAGTATGACTCCAGGTCCATTGTGTTAAAAGGTTGCTTGGGGACTTAGCCCTTACTGAAGAACTCTGTGTGTCTGGGTATTGGGGAGCGTGTGAGCCTCAGCTGACTCAAGCCAAAGGTGAGCATCGCCGGTGAATAAAGAAGTATTTTCTCTCTCTTTCTCCCTCTCTCTCTCTGGAGTCAGAAAATGAAGCCATCACGGGCAGGAAGGTGTTTATCCCCTTCTCTTCTTATGAAATGGTTTGGGCCCCGGGCCCTGGGCCCTGGCTGAAGTGTGCCTGCCTGTGTGTTGTGTCTGTTCGGTGACTGACTGTCCAGTGTGTAGTGGTGATAGTGAGCAGAGCTGGCAGACTTGGTCTTTCATCTCCTACTGAGAAGATCCCACAGGCCAATACTCATTAGGAGCCTGGCGCCAATGCTAGTACAGGGGTAGTGAGGTGAGTGTGTGTGTGTGTCTGTGAGTTAGGGTCTTGTCCCACAGTCGACTATGTGAAAGGCCCCACATACCAGGCGGCTAAGGTGAACAGGGAGGCCTCTGTAGCACACATCAAAATAGCTGGGCTGACTGATTGGCTGCCCCTCCGGGAGGCATCTGTGGCATCCGCCATACACAAACCTGTTCATTGTACAATGAACCACCTCACGTCTCGTCCGCAAAACAGGCATTTCAGATTTCCTCTGATAATTTTCCTCTGATGCAACGAACATACCGGTACATACAGAGGCAATGTGGCCTAGTTAATGATACGTATGTGGATGTTACACACTGGTAGCTTTTTAACATCTTTGGTTGACGTACCACTTCAACCTACATCAATTCATGGCAAACGAATGTACCGACTCCAACACACACACACACACACACACACACACACACACACACACGCGCACCAGGCAAAGCATCAATACAGGACTACGATGGAATCCTAGTAGTCGACGCTCGTCGGATGTGGCAGGGCTTGCAAACTATCACGGATAACAAAGGGAAGCCCCAGTGATGCGAGCCTACCAGACGAGCTAAATGCCTTCTATGCTTGCCTCGAGGAAAGCAACACTGAAGCATGCATAAGAGCACCAGCTGTTCCAGACGGGGAGGCCAGACAGATTACCAGGACGCGTACTCCGAGTATATACTAACCAGCTGGTAAGTGTCTTCACTGACATTTTCAACCTCTCCCTGACCCAGTCTGTAATACCTACATGTTTCTTTTGACTCATCATGTACGCTGCTGCTACTGCTTATTATCTATCCTTATGCCTAGTCACTTTACCCCTACCTATATGTACATATCTACCTCCATTACGTCGTACACCTGCACATTGACTTCGTACTGGTACCCTGTGTTTATAGCCATGTTATTACCCCTGCACATTGACTTGGTACTGGTACCCTGTGTTTATAGCCATGTTATTACCTCTACACCTGCACATTGACTTGGTACTGGTACCCTGTGTATATAGCCATGTTATTGTTACTCATTGTGGATTTATTCCTTGTGTGATAATTTGTATATTTTGTTCTCTGCATTGTTGGGAAGGGCCTGGTACCCTACTGTAACTGTTAGCCTACACCAGTTTAAGAAGCATGTGACAAATAACATTTGATTTCCCCCTGTTCTCTATGTGCTCAAAACACACAACCAAAGAAAACCAAAGAATAACAACAGGTCAAAGTTGTTGATGTGTTGTACAGTAGGAATCCAATGCATACATTTCCTCCTGCTCTCTAATAGATAGCAGTGTCTGTCTGTGTGCTCAAAAAGATACACAACCAAAGAAAACCATTCAAAGAAATACAAACAGATCAACGAAAACAAACCCAAAATGGGAAAGATCATTGAAGAACCAAAAGAACACGGGAACCAAAGCGTGCGTCATTGTATCCCATCCACCTCACCACTGTGACGCCGTGCTCCATGTGCTGTTTGTTGATGTGGAGAACACATTTACATTTTAGTCATTTAGGAGACGCTCTTATCCAGAGAGACATCCAGGAGGAATTAGGGTTAAGTGCCTTGTTCAAGGTCACATCGATAGATTTTTCACCTAGTCGGCTCTGGGATTCAAATCAGCCACCTTACGGTTACTGGCCCAACGCTCTTAACCGCTAGACAACCTAGAGGTACATCCCAAATGGCACCCTATTCCCTATATAGTGCACTACTTTTAACATTAGCCCAGAGATGATGTGGTTTGTTGCTAGAAAATGGAGTTTGTTGCTAGATAATGTGGTTTGTTGCTAGATAATGTGGTTTGTTGCTAGATAATGGGGTTAGATAATGTGGTTTGTTACTAGATAATGGTGGTTTGTTACTAGATAATGGTGGTTTGTTACTAGATAATGTGGTTTGTTGCTAGATAATGTGGTTTGTTGCTAGATAATGTGGTTTGTTGTGAGATAATGTGGTTTGTTGCGAGATAATGGGGTTAGATAATGTGGGTTTGTTACTATATAATGTGGGTTTGTTAATAGATTGTGTTTTTTTTGCTAAATAATGGGGTTAGATAAGGTGGTTTGTTACTAGATAATGGAGTTTGTTACTAGATAATGATGCTTATTCGAGGAAGGAAAGAGAGGAAGGCTCCACTCTCTCACTTCAGTATCTTACCTAGTTATTTACAGATGAATCTAATTTTGCTCTTTTGTAGCTTTGGCAACTATGTGTGTGTTTTCTATCCCAGTTTGCTCCTCTCCCTGTAGGCTTTACAGACGCTACCCACCCCTTGGCTGCAACCCTTCTAATTTAGTCTACCCTGCGAGCACAACCCATGAGGTATTCCTGGCCTCCGGCAGCGTTTTGAACTGCCGATCTGCGGTCAAGAACGCAGAGTTCATCTCAGCCTATGCTGCCCTTCAGTCCCTAGACTTTTTGTCCCTGATGGAGACATGGATCACCCCAGAGAACACTGCTACTCCAGCTGCTCTCTCTTCATCCGACTACTTTTTCTCTCCTAGTCTGAGAACATCTGGTTGTCGCAATGGTGGCACAGGGCTACTCATTTCTCCTAAGTGGAGATTTTCTCTTTTCTCCCTCCTCACCTGTCCATCTCCTCACTTTAGTTCCATGCTGTCACTTGTTCACTCAAGCTTAACATTGTTGTCATCTATCGCCCACCAGGTGCCCTTAGAGAGTTCCTCAATGAGTTTGACACCTTGATAATTTCATTTCCTGACGATGGCTCACCGCTCTTCGTACTGTGCGGTTCAACCTCCCAACGTCTGCCTTCCGATGAATTTCTTACCAAATCTTTCTTTCCCAGCTTTGCCTCTTTTGACCTCGCCTCTTTTGACCTCACCCTTTCCCAGTCCCTAGAGGCTGTTTGCCTACTAATCTTTCCGCGTCCTATGACTCGCAATGTCCCCTTTCCTCCTGATCGGCTAGGCCTTCCCCTCCTGCTCCGTAGCTGTCACTCATTGCGAGCTTACAGAACAGGACTGCAGGCAGTTGACGAAAATGGAGGAAAACTAAACTTCTAAAATACCTATTGTCCTTTCACTCCCTCCTCTCGACCTTCTCTTCCTCTGTATCCACTGCTAAAGCCACTTTATATCACTCTACATTTTAAGCTTCTGCCTCTAACCCTAGGAAACTCTTTCCACCTTCTCCTCCCTCCGTAATCTTCCATCCCCTCCCCCTCCCTCCCTCCCTCTCTTCGGATGACTTTGTCAACCACTCTGAAAAGAAGGTTAACAACATCCGCTCCTTATTCACTCAGCCTATTGAGTCCGCTGGTCCCACTCACACAGAACTACCCTACGCCTAGACATCCTTCTCCCCTCTCTCTTCAAATTAAATCCTGTGACTAGTGGGGTTCGGCTGCCCGACAACCTGCCCGCTCAACCCCATCCCTTCCTCCCTTCTCCAGACCATCTCTGGAGACTTTCTTCCATTACTCACTTCCCTCATCAACTCCTCCCTGACCACTGGCTGTGTCCCCTCTCTTCAAAAGGGCCTGGGTCACTCCCCTCCTCAAGAAATGATTGGTGGAGTGCTGCAGAGATGGTTGTCCTTCTGGAAGGTTCTCCCATTTCCACAGAGGAACTCTGACCAAGACCCTGACCAAGGCCCTTGCTCAGTTTGGCCGGGCAGCCAGCTCTTGGTGGTTTCAGGTTCTTCCATTTAGGAATGATGGAGGCCACTTCATGGGGACCTTCAATGCTGTAGACATTTTTTGGTACCCTTCCCCAGATCTGTGCCTCGACACAATCGACACTATCTCTGAGCTCTACGGACAATTCCTTATACCTCATGGCTTGGTTTATGCTCTGACATGCACGGTCAAATATAAACAGGTGTGTGCCTTTCCAAATCATGTCCAATCAATAGAATTTACCACAAGTGGACTCTAATCAAGTTGTAGAAACATCTCAAGGATGATCAATGGAAACAGGATGCACCTGAGCTCAATTTCGAGTCTCATAGCAAAGGGTCTGAATAGTTATGTAAATAAGGTATTTCTGTTTTTTTATACATTTGCAAAAAAAATTATAGAAACCTGTTTTCGCCTTTTCATTATGCAGTATTGTGTGTAGATTGATGTGGGAAAAAAATATTCAATCCATTTTAGAATAAGGCTGTAACGTAACAAAATTTTGAAAAATTCAAGGTGTCTGAATACTTTCCAAATGCACGGTACGTTCCTCTCAGGTTCTTGGCCCTTTCCAGAACAACTACCTTGTCCTTGAGCCTCAGGAACTGGGCCTGTCACCTGGGCCTGTGGTGGGTTTTCCAGTCCTGTGGGCGCGCTCCACCTCAATCTTCCCATGGTCCATCTTCAATTTCTCAGAGATCATTTACCTCACTTTGTCCTCAGACTCTGTCCAGGTCTCATGTGGAGATTCTGCAATTCCGTCCACAACCATGTTGTTCTGCCTTGATTGTCCCTGGAGATAATCTGATTTCTCTGTCATTGTTATCATGAATTCACAGACAGAACTGATGTCCTCTCTCAATGACTTAGATTGCGGTCATCTTGCCGTTCTCCTGCAACAGTTCTTCAGGTCCTGGACGTCTCTGATCAGGTCGTTCATTCTTTTATTAGTTGAATCCACCAGTATTTGGACAAAACACTTGAAACTATTTTCTTTGTTGTTGTAACAACTGCTTGTAGAACTCTTTTTGTTCGATTAAAAGATCCTTCACCTGTGATAGAGAGACCACCACTGTCCTCAACGGTTCTCCCGCCGGCTTTGGTCTTCGTCATGGTAGCTATCAACGTAGGTTATACTGTTATTCCACACAGTTCCAGACAGGGTTGGTCACAGGGAAGACTGAATACAACAACAAACAGCAGGGATCTAGACAGCCACAAACCCGGGACAATCCACGGTCCCAGCCACAATGGCTAACCACGTCGCGGGCTGCATTCAAGCCCTCAAGAAAACCCTGCTAGCTTGATAGCTAGCTGCTACGCCAAATAACTCCTCAGACCCGGCCTTGGTCGGCAGGATCACTGGACAGAGAGTAGCAGTCCCAGCAACTCATGCCAACTGCGTCGCGGGATCCAAACTCAAAAGTTAGCAAAAGGGGGTTCAGCTCAATATCAGGAAGGTGTTCCTAATGTTTTGTTCACTCAGTGTATATTCCACCTAATCATAACAGGAAGGATATAGCCCCAACCGACTGAGCAAACCACCGACCTCACATATTTCTGTATTCAACAACTGTTTTCATAGCAATTGTTCCGGTCTATTTTGGAATTCAATGTTTTTATAGTGGGACGAAGGATCTGTTGAAATGGGTTTATTCTAGCTCAGAGACAGGAGGAACAGGGGCGGAGAACAGAGCAATATGTACGGTCAAATTAACATTAGGATGTTTTAAGGTTTGATCCCTTTTGGTTGTTATTGCTGCTCCACTGTTTGTAACAGGAGGATGGTTAAGGAAAGGACAGTAATACCTACAACTAAATCACCTATCTTAGTCTAACATATTGCAATGGTAGAGTCATGTGTGTCTTCAGCTTAAATGGAACCTGATATTCTTTATTTAACTCGGCAAGTCTAGTTAAATCTGTTTATAGCCCATCCAACTACCTCATCCCCATACTGTTATTTTATTTTGCTCCTTTACACCCCAGTATCTCTACTTGCACATTCATCTTCTGCACATCTATCACTCCAGTGTTTAATTGCTAAATTGTAATTACTTCACCACTACGGCCTATTTATTGCCTTATCTCCCTAATCTTACCTAATTTGCACAAACTGTATATAGACTTTTTTCTATTGCGTTATTGACTGTACGTTTGTTTATTCCATGTGTAACTCTGTGTTGTTGTTTGTGTCGCACTGCTTTGCTTTATCTTGGCCAGGTCGCAGTTGTAAATGAGAACTTGTTCTCAACTGGCCTACATGGTTAAATAAAGGTGAAATAAAAAAATCAGTTAAGAACAAATTCTTATTTACAATGACGGCCTAGGAACAGTGTTCAGGGGCAGAACGACAGATATTTACCTTGTCAGCTCGGGGATTCGATCTAGCAACCTTTCGGTTCCTGGCCCAATGCTCTAACCACTAGGCTACCTTCCGCCCCAGGATTAGTGCACTACTTTTGACCAGAGCCCTATGGTAATAGGGTGCCATTTGGGACACATCCAGAGGCAGTGCAGTCGTACCAACCGTACAGCTAAACCAGGCATCTTAGTGTTAACATATTGGAACTGTAGATGAATCAATGTCATGTTTTAGTCTACCTCCTCCAAAACGCCTTAACACTACAAACAGACGCTTTCCAAACCTGACCAGCCTGACCGTGTCCCAAACGGCCATCTATTCCCTCTAGAACACTACAAACAGACGCTTTCCAAACCTGACTAGCCTGACCGTGTCCCAAACGGCCATCTATTCCCTCTAGAACACTACAAACAGACGCTTTCCAAACCTGACCAGCCTGACCGTGTCCCAAACGGCCATCTATTCCCTCTAGAACACTACAAACAGACGCTTTCCAAACCTGACTAGCCTGACCGTGTCCCAAACGGCCATCTATTCCCTCTAGAACACTACAAACAGACGCTTTCCAAACCTGACCAGCCTGACCATGTCCCAAACGGCCACCTATTCCCTCTAGAACACTACAAACAGACGCTTTCAAAACCTGACTAGCCTGACCGTGTCCCAAACAGCCATCTATTCCCTCTAGAACACTAAACAGACACATTCAAAACCTGTTCGTGTCCCAAACAGCCATCTATTCCCTCTAGAACACTAAACAGACACATTCAAAACCTGTTCGTGTCCCAAACAGCCCTCTATTCCCTTCATAGTGGACTACTTTTCACTACTTTGTCAAAAGCAGTGCACTATACTATAAAGGGGTAGGGTGCATTTGGGATTCAGGCATTGATAAGCCTGACATTGATTGGGCTGGAGTGACAATGAAATTATTGCCTTAAAGCAAAGCTTCCTCATATTAGGTTCAGCACTTCCATCAGAGTGGTTCTATAGTACAGTAACAGTCAGCTTCCCTCACAGAGTGGTCCTATAGTACAGTAACAGTCAGCTTCCCTCAGTGGTTCTATAGGACAGTAACAGTCAGCTTCCCTCAGAGTGGTCCTATAGGACAGTAACAGCCAGCTTCCCTCAGACTGGTCCTATAGGACAGTAACAGCCAGCTTCCCTCAGACTGGTCCTATAGGACAGTAACAGCCAGCTTCCCTCAGACTGGTCCTATAGGACAGTAACAGTCAGCTTCCCTCAGTGGTCCTATAGGACAGTAACAGTCAGCTTCCCTCAGACTGGTCCTATAGGACAGTAACAGCCAGACTGTTACTGTACTATAGGACCACTGAGGGAAGCTGGCTGTTACCATTCCCCAGCCTCTTCCTTCAGTCCTAGTTTACCATTCCCCAGCCTCTTCCTTCAGCCCTAGTTTACCATTCCCCAGCCTCTTCCTTCAGTCCTAGTTTACCATTCCTCAGCCTCTTCCTTCAGTCCTAGTTTACCATTCCCCAGCCTCTTCCTTCAGTCCTAGTTTACCATTCCCCAGCCTCTTCCTTCAGTCCTAGTTTACCATTCCTCAGCCTCTTCCTTCAGTCCTAGTTTACCATTCCCCAGCCTCTTCCTTCAGTCCTAGTTTACCATTCCTCAGCCTCTTCCTTCAGTCCTAGTTTACCATTCCTCAGCCTCTTCCTTCAGTCCTAGTTTACCATTCCTCAGCCTCTTCCTTCAGTCCTAGTTTACCATTCCCCAGCCTTCCTTCAGTCCTAGTTTACCATTCCCCAGCCTCTTCCTTCAGTCCTAGTTTAGATTTGTTAATTGCTTTCATCCTGTGTGTTTCTCTTCTGTTTTGTTGTGCAGTGCCCTGTGTGTTTCTCTTCTGTTTTGTTGTGCAGTGTCCTGTGTGTTTCTCTTCTGTTTTGTTGTGCAGTGCCCTGTGTGTTTCTCTTCTGTTTTGTTGTGCAGTGCCCTGTGTTTCTCTCTTCTGTTTTGTTGTGCAGTGCCCTGTGTGTTTCTCTCTTCTGTTTTGTTGTGCAGTGCCCTGTGTGTTACTCTTCTGTTTTGTTGTGCAGTGCCCTGTGTGTTTTTCTCTTCTGTTTTGTTGTGCAGTGCCCTGTGTGTTTTTCTCTTCTGTTTTGTTGTGCAGTGCCCTGTGTGTTTTTCTCTTCTGTTTTGTTGTGCAGTGCCCTGTGTGTTACTCTTCTGTTTTGTTGTGCAGTGCCCTGTGTGTTTTTCTCTTCTGTTTTGTTGTGCAGTGCCCTGTGTGTTTTTCTCTTCTGTTTTGTTGTGCAGTGCCCTGTGTGTTTTTCTCTTCTGTTTTGTTGTGCAGTGCCCTGTGTGTTTCTCTTCTGTTTTGTTGTGCAGTGCCCTGTGTGTTTCTCTTCTGTTTTGTTGTGCAGTGCCCTGTGTTTCTCTTCTGTTTTGTTGTGCAGTGCCCTGTGTTTCTCTCTTCTGTTTTGTTGTGCAGTGCCCTGTGTGTTTCTCTCTTCTGTTTTGTTGTGCAGTGCCCTGTGTGTTACTCTTCTGTTTTGTTGTGCAGTGCCCTGTGTGTTACTCTTCTGTTTTGTTGTGCAGTGCCCTGTGTGTTTCTCTTCTGTTTTGTTGTGCAGTGCCCTGTGTGTTACTCTTCTGTTTTGTTGTGCAGTGCCCTGTGTGTTTCTCTCTTCTGTTTTGTTGTGCAGTGCCCTGTGTTTCTCTCTTCTGTTTTGTTGTGCAGTGCCCTGTGTGTTACTCTTCTGTTTTGTTGTGCAGTGCCCTGTGTTTCTCTCTTCTGTTTTGTTGTGCAGTGCCCTGTGTGTTACTCTTCTGTTTTGTTGTGCAGTGCCCTGTGTGTTTCTGTTCTGTTTTGTTGTGCAGTGCCCTGTGTGTTTCTCTTCTGTTTTGTTGTGCAGTGCCCTGTGTGTTTTTCTCTTCTGTTTTGTTGTGCAGTGTCCTGTGTGTTTCTCTTCTGTTTTGTTGTGCAGTGCCCTGTGTGTTACTCTTCTGTTTTGTTGTGCAGTGCCCTGTGTGTTTCTCTTCTGTTTTGTTGTGCAGTGTCCTGTGTGTTTCTCTTCTGTTTTGTTGTGCAGTGCCCTGTGTGTTACTCTTCTGTTTTGTTGTGCAGTGCCCTGTGTGTTACTCTCTTCTGTTTTGTTGTGCAGTGCCCTGTGTGTTACTCTTCTGTTTTGTTGTGCAGTGCCCTGTGTTTCTCTTCTGTTTTGTTGTGCAGTGCCCTGTGTGTTACTCTTCTGTTTTGTTGTGCAGTGCCCTGTGTGTTACTCTCTTCTGTTTTGTTGTGCAGTGCCCTGTGTGTTACTCTTCTGTTTTGTTGTGCAGTGCCCTGTGTGTTTCTCTTCTGTTTTGTTGTGCAGTGCCCTGTGTGTTTCTCTCTTCTGTTTTGTTGTGCAGTGCCCTGTGTGTTTCTCTTCTGTTTTGTTGTGCAGTGTCCTGTGTTTCTCTCTTCTGTTTTGTTGTGCAGTGCTCTGTGTTTTTCTCTTCTGTTTTGTTGTGCAGTGCCCTGTGTGTTTCTCTTCTGTTTTGTTGTGCAGTGCCCTGTGTGTTTCTCTTCTGTTTTGTTGTTCAGTGCCCTGTGTGTTTTTTAAAGGCACCTTTAATCCAGTGTACTATTATTATTTATTTTAATTATTTATTGATGTTTTCCAGGCAACAAATATTTGTTCAAGAAGAACTTAACGGTGGGCTTTGACACATTTTTGTCCCTGGAGGGCGAGACATGTTTCTTGGTTGTTTTTACCAACTAGAATGCTGGAAGAAAAATGTCAACTTCAGTTTTTTAAAAGAGTGAATGAACGTGTGCCTCCTAAAAACTCATTACTATCTTCCAAGTATAAAGCACTGCATTCAACTGGAACTGACCCTGACCACCCACAAAGGTCAAAAACATTTTCTTTAGTAAACAGCTGAAGATTGCATTCTATGATTTTGGATGGGTCCCTGTCAGCCCTGGTCAAAAGTAGTGCACTAATTAGGGAATAATGCCATTTGGAACTCACAACTTGCCTTGAATATAATGACCAACATGACACCCAGGGTGGCTAACGCTCCGCTAGCAGTGGAATGCCCATAGATTCAGTGCTTTACCGTAGGCTGCACAGCTGGACAAACCAGGACAAGAGACAAAGCACCAAAAACACAGGGTCCCAGACCTTATGGAGTTTAATGTGTGAAGAAGCAGGCCACAATAGAACTAGGATAAGCTTGTAAATTCCTGGGGGGAAATCCACATGAAACTCTGTTAACGCTTCAGAGCACACAAACTGGAGGGACTCGCTTTTTCCCCCAAACACTTACAGTATGACAGCTGGAGAGAATATAGTGTAATATATATTACACACAAACACACTCTGTGGGTAATAGATGTTTTCCCTACTTCAGTTTAATGAACACAGATAAGTGTGGTGGCATCCCAAATGGTACCTTATTCCCTAGTTAGTGAGCTACTTTTGACCAGGCTCTAGTCAAAAGTAGTGCAATATCTAGGGAATAGGGAGCTATTTGGGATTACAACCTGTTGCTTTCGCCACACTTGTGAATAGAATGAAGGCAGCAGCTCCATTTTCTGAATAGATTGATTGATTCTCAGCTGGCCTTTTATAAAGCGGCTGGAATTGATTCTCAGCTGGTCTTGTATGAAGCTGCTGAAATTGATTCTCAGCTGGCCTTTTATAAAGCGGCTGGAATTGATTCTCAGCTGGCCTTTTATAAAGCTGCTGGAATTGATTCTCAGCTGGTCTTGTATGAAGCTGCTGGAATTGATTCTCAGCTGGCCTTGTATAAAGCTGCTGAAATTGATTCTCAGCTGGCCTTGTATGAAGCTGCTGGAATAGATGAATGTGTCAGTCTGTGAGGAGGTGCGAGGGGTGCAGAGGGGGTTGGTTGTATGTGCCGGGGATCAGATATCAGATAGCCTGGGTCTGGAAACCTGCCACACGTTTCCTCACTGCACAGAAAGGGCTGCTGGGGTCCTTTTCCTTCATAAGCCACAGCAGCATTATTCTGACATTTCATTGGACCGGTATGGGTCAAAGAAACCTGAAACGGGCAAATCTGACAACTGGATATAAGAATACAACAGAATACAAAAACAATAATAACTGGCCGTTGATGTTGGATCATATTTTATTTTATAAAAAAGTTAAGATAAAAGTAAATTTAATTCAACTATTTAGTTGATGAATGTGACCAGGTTAAGGGTAATTACATTGAATTTTCTCTCATTGAAATGCAATTTTCCTAATTGAAAAGCATATTTTTTCCCATGGAAAAGCAAATGGGGGAAAATGTATTTGGTATTTATATTTCAGTTTAGTTCCTGAATTGACTGAAATTAACTATAATTCATCCCAGCCCTGTAGTAATCATAAAGGTAATTATATTATATAACCTCATTCTGGGTCAGAATTTACTATAAATTAACTATAATTCACCCCAGCCCTGTAGTAATCATAAAGGTAATTATATTATATAACCTCATTCTGGGTCAGAATTTACTATAAATTAACTATAATTCACCCCAGCCCTGTAGTAATCATATAGGTAATTATATTATATAACCTCATTCTGGGTCAGAATTTACTATAAATGTACTATAATTCACCCCAGCCCTGTAGTAATCATAAAGGTAATTATATTATATAACCTCATTCTGGGTCAGAATTTACTATAAATGTACTATAATTCACCCCAGCCCTGTAGTAATCATACTATAGGGTGAGTGTTTCTACTATTCTGCTGTGTGAATGGGAGGCCAACCCAATGAAGATATATTCTATTCCAGCCCAGTCTAGTCCAGTCTCCTCTATTCTAGGCCAGTCTAGTCCAGTCTCTTCTATTCTAGGCCAGTCTAGTCCAGTCTCCTCTATTCTAGGCCAGTCTAGGCCAGTCTCTTCTATTCTAGGCCAGTCTAGGCCAGTCTCTTCTATTCTAGGCCAGTCTAGTCCAGTCTCTTCTATTCCAGCCCAGTCTAGTCCAGTCTCTTCTATTCCAGCCCAGTCTAGTCCAGTCTCTTCTATTCTAGGCCAGTCTAGTCCAGTCTCTTCTATTCTAGGCCAGTCTAGTCCAGTCTCTTCTATTCTAGGCCAGTCTAGTCCAGTCTCCTCTATTCTAGGCCAGTCTAGGCCAGTCTCTTCTATTCTAGGCCAGTCTAGGCCAGTCTCTTCTATTCTAGGCCAGTCTAGTCCAGTCTCTTCTATTCCAGCCCAGTCTAGTCCAGTCTCTTCTATTCCAGCCCAGTCTAGTCCAGTCTCTTCTATTCTAGGCCAGTCTAGTCCAGTCTCTTCTATTCTAGGCCAGTCTAGTCCAGTCTCTTCTATTCTAGGCCAGTCTAGGCCAGTCTCTTCTATTCCAGGCCAGTCTAGTCCAGTCTCTTCTATTCCAGCCCAGTCTAGTCCAGTCTCTTCTATTCTAGGCCAGTCTAGTCCAGTCTCTTCTATTCTAGGCCAGTCTAGTCCAGTCTCTTCTATTCTAGCCCAGTCTAGTCCAGTCTCTTCTATTCTAGGCCAGTCTAGTCCAGTCTCTTCTATTCTAGCCCAGTCTAGTCTAGTCTCTTCTATTCTAGGCCAGTCTAGGCCAGTCTCTTCTATTCTAGGCCAGTCTAGTCCAGTCTCTTCTATTCCAGCCCAGTCTAGTCCAGTCTCTTCTATTCCAGCCCAGTCTAGTCCAGTCTCTTCTATTCTAGGCCAGTCTAGTCCAGTCTCTTCTATTCTAGGCCAGTCTAGTCCAGTCTCTTCTATTCTAGGCCAGTCTAGGCCAGTCTCTTCTATTCTAGGCCAGTCTAGTCCAGTCTCTTCTATTCCAGCCCAGTCTAGTCCAGTCTCTTCTATTCTAGGCCAGTCTAGTCCAGTCTCTTCTATTCTAGGCCAGTCTAGTCCAGTCTCTTCTATTCTAGCCCAGTCTAGTCCAGTCTCTTCTATTCTAGGCCAGTCTAGTCCAGTCTCTTCTATTCTAGCCCAGTCTAGTCTAGTCTCTTCTATTCTAGGCCAGTGTACGGCCACATTATTCTACTGTGAGTTGTGCTGTGTGAATGAATGGGAGGCCCACCAACCTGTTGCATCCAGGTGGTAAAGGATCGTTGCCAGGAGTTTTTCTTCTCCAGATGCAGGTAGCTGTTGAAGAGGATCAGGTACATGTAACGCTCCAGATACTGGACACTCTTCAGAAGCAGCTGCTGCACCTCCTTCTCACTCTTACCACTTTTAATCTGCAGGGGAATCATGGAAAAAGGAGAGTCATTATAAAGAGCCCTCCACACCAAGGATGAGAAGTCTAACCATAAAAACATGTAAAGGTTGTTTTAGTTCAAGTGAACAGCAGCGTCCACATTACAACGGTAAATAAAACACGCTGCAGAAGAAACAAGACTATATTTTAGGTGAACTATTCCTTTCATTCATGTTGTGGATCAGACTACTATGAGACTGGGGAGGCAGGTAGCCTAGTGGTTAGAGCAGGTAGCCTAGTGATTAGAGCCAGGTAGCCTACTGGTTAGAGCCAGGTAGCCTAGTGGTTAGAGCCAGGTAGCCTAGTGGTTAGAGCCAGGTAGCCTAGTGGTTAGAGCCAGGTAGCCTAGTGGTTAGAGCCAGGTAGCCTAGTGGTTAGAGCCAGGTAGCCTAGTGGTTAGAGCCAGGTAGCCTAGTGGTTAGAGCAGGTAGCCTAGTGGTTAGAGCAGGTAGCCTAGTGGTTAGAGCCAGGTAGCCTAGTGGTTAGAGCAGGTAGCCTAGTGGTTAGAGCAGTTAGCCTAGTGGTTAGAGCCAGGTAGTCTAGTGGTTAGAGCCAGGTAGTCTAGTGGTTAGAGCCAGGTAGCCTAGTGGTTAGAGCCAGGTAGCCTAGTGGTTAGAGCCAGGTAGCCTAGTGGTTAGAGCCAGGTAGCCTAGTGGTTAGAGCAGGTAGCCTAGTGGTTAGAGCAGTTAGCCTAGTGGTTAGAGCAGGTAGCCTAGTGGTTAGAGCCAGGTAGCCTAGTGGTTAGAGCAGTTAGCCTAGTGGTTAGAGCAGGTAGCCTAGTGGTTAGAGCCAGGTAGCCTAGTGGTTAGAGCCAGGTAGCCTAGTGGTTAGAGCCAGGTAGCCTAGTGGTTAGAGCCAGGTAGCCTAGTGGTTAGAGCAGGTAGCCTAGTGGTTAGAGCCAGGAGCCTAGTGGTTAGAGCAGTTAGCCTAGTGGTTAGAGCAGGTAGCCTAGTGGTTAGAGCCAGGTAGCCTAGTGGTTAGAGCCAGGTAGCCTAGTGGTTAGAGCCAGGTAGCCTAGTGGTTAGAGCCAGGTAGCCTAGTGGTTAGAGCAGGTAGCCTAGTGGTTAGAGCAGGTAGCCTAGTGGTTAGAGCCAGGTAGCCTAGTGGTTAGAGCCAGGTAGCCTAGTGGTTAGAGCCAGGTAGCCTAGTGGTTAGAGCCAGCTAGCCTAGTGGTTGGAGCCGGTAGCCTAGTAGTTAGAGCCAGGTAGCCTAGTGGTTAGAGCCAGGTAGCCTAGTGGTTAGAGCCAGGTAGCCTAGTGGTTAGAGCCAGGTAGCCTAGTGGTTAGAGCCAGGTAGCCTAGTGGTTAGAGCAGGTAGCCTAGTGGTTAGAGCAGGTAGCCTAGTGGTTAGAGCAGGTAGCCTAGTGGTTAGAGCCAGGTAGCCTAGTGGTTAGAGCCAGGTAGCCTAGTGGTTAGAGCCAGGTAGCCTAGTGGTTAGAGCCAGGTAGCCTAGTGGTTAGAGCCAGCTAGCCTAGTGGTTGGAGCCGGTAGCCTAATGGTTAGAGGGGTAGCCTAGTGGTTAGAGCCAGGTAGCCTAGTGGTTAGAGCCAGGTAGCCTAGTGGTTAGAGCCAGGTAGCCTAGTGGTTAGAGCCAGGTAGCCTAGTGCTTAGAGCAGGTAGCCTAGTGGTTAGAACCAGGTAGCCTAGTGGTTAGAACCAGGTAGCCTAGTGGTTAGAACCAGGTAGTCTAGTGGTTAGAGCGTTGGGTCAGTAACCGGAAGGTTGCTAGATCAAATCCCCGAGCTGACAAGGTAAAACAAAAATCTGTCGTTCTGCCCCTGAACAAAGCAGTGTTCCTAGGCTGTCATTGTAAATAAGAATTTGTTCTTAACTGACTTGCTTTGTTAAATAAAGGTAAAATAAAATAAAGATTGACCGCTAGACATATCTCACCTACTTCGATCAGGGGGAATCATGGGAAAAGAGTCATTATTATGGGTGTGGTCCGATGTCTGTACATTAGTAAACACTGTGTCACTAGCAACGTGAAGCTCATGGGTTCAATTCATCAGGGATCAGATCACACACATGGATAACAGTGTCTTCTCAGTACTACAGTATATAGTGTATTATCATTATATTCCGTGGTGTCTGTTTGGCCAAGCATGACTACAGCACAGCCTGGTGAGAGTAAATCACAGTGCAGCCCTTTCAACCAGGCCTTAACAGCCAGGTGACCACATGCCATGATGGAGACCTTTCAGCAGCTAAAAGGTCAGATAGCTGTCTTCTCTAATAGGCTAGAACTGTAGCCAACAATTCAATACCTCTCTACGCACTAATGACTCCTGGGATATAATTTATACCATCTTGGTCTCGGTTGACATTTAACCTTCAGAAATAATGGGTGAGCAAATGGGGGCTACAGTACCAACATGACACTGTCGATAACATAGAACCTTTCCACACTTCATAGGACAAAGAAATGATTTCCTAGGATTTTCAGGGATTCCAGGACTGCGCACAGCAGTGTTTCCGACTCATCAAAAATCTAAATGATTGCCGCCACGGCAAATAAATATGGAACATGAAAAATAATTTCTGCCGAGGCGCACTTTGAAGATGCTAGAATTGACTTTTCCTCTGCCAACAAAACGAGTAATGAACAGAGAAATCAGACAACACTATATTAGAATAAATAGTAGATCTACCTTGCCGGCTTGTTGTTGTGTTCTATGCGAGATAAATATTCCTCCCGAGGCGCAATTAAGTTATGAATTTCCAATAGCAGGGAAAACTGCGGTTTTAATGGCCATTGTTTAAAAAAAAAAGGTAGATCCCAGCTTTCCATTCCTACTTTGGTTATTTCGCAACTCCTAAATATGCGCAAACTGCATCATTTTAAACCCGGAGTTTTTAGTAGCAGCATGGTTAAGCATGTTACCACTTTGCAATTTGCTGTGAGTGAATAGGGGAGAGTGGGGCTAAATGTAACACGGGTACATTTTGGGGTAAATTGGGGTAAAAAGCCAACCTTATTCATTACACTTTGGATGGTGTATCAATACACTCAGTCACTACAAAGTTAGAGGCGTCCTTCCTAACTCAGTTGCAGGAGAGGAAGGAAACCGCTCAGGGGTTTCACCATGAGACCAATGGTGACTTTAAAACAGTTACAGAGTTTAATGGCTGTGACGGGAGAAAACTGAGGATGGATCAACAACATTGTAGTTACTCCACAATACTAACCTAAATGACAGAGTGAAAAAAAGGAAGCCTGAACAGAATACAAATATTCAAAAACATGCATCCTGGGCACTAAAGTAATATTGCACAAAATGTGGTAAAGCAAATCACTTTTTGTCCTGAATACAAAGTGTTAGTAATGTATTGAATTTTCACAGAACATGAGTACCACTCTCTATATTTTCAAGCATAGTGGTGGCTGCATCATGTTATGGGTATGCTTGTAATTGTTTTTCAGGATAAAAAAATAAACGGAATGGCACTAAGTACAGGCAAATCCTAGAGAAAAACCTGGTTCAGTCTTCTTTCCACCAGACACTGGGAGATGAATTCACCTTTCAGAAGGACAATAACCTAAAACACAAGGCCAAACTACACTGGAGTGGTTTACCATGAAGACAGTGAATGTTTCTTAGTGGCCGAGTTACAGTTTTGACTTAAATCTCATTTAAAATCTATAGCAATATATGAAAATGGTTGTCTAGCAAAAATATAAACGCAACATGCAACAATTTCTAAAATACTGAGTTATATAAGGAAATCAGTCTATTGAAATAAATTCATTAGGTCCTAATCTATGGATTTCACATGACTGGGCAGGGGTGCAGCCATGGAGGGCATAGACCAACCCACTTGGCAGCCAGACCGGATGTAGAGATCCCGTATTCATTAAAACTAAACGGAAGAAAACAACGAAACGGGTAGGGACAACCTGAACTTAAGAAGCGCTAATTTGCAACGGAATACTATTTTCTATGGTTTGCTACGGTGTGCACTAATGAATATGACCCAGGAAGTCCCTCTTCCTATTTGTGTGTTCTCCTCCGTTTGGTGCAGCAGCAGATAAGTATCAAGTATCAAAGTGGCCATACATTTTTTTTTTTTTAAAGAACACTAACTTTATGTCGAACTGAAAAGCCTAACCTAGCAATCAGGCCAACTGAAGAAAAAAAACCATCAGACGGAATCCAATGACAATCATTTAACTCGTTCTCTCTCTACGCTGAGTAACCTTGTTAATGGGGTCCTTTTTCAATAACTGGTTACTGGCACCATGGTATCTGCTGACTAGGCTCTTCTAGCAGCGCTACGGTTTCGTCCCAAACTGCAACCTATTCCCTATTTAATGCACTGCTTTTTACAAGGGCCCATAGGGATTATGGTGAAAAAAGGTGGATTAAATAGGGAGCCATTTGGGATGTAGGCCATTAGTCAATGTCAGGAACGAAGGTTTTTAATGTGAAGCTTTGATTGCTTTGGGCCTTAAGCTAACCTGGGAACAGAGTACTAATGCTTCAGAGTGTTTGTAGTGGCAAGGTTGGAGGGGAGGTGGGGGGTGAGGAGGGGGGTAGAGGGGTGAGGAGGGACAGGAAGGAATTGAGGGGTGAGGAGGGGGTAGAGGGGGGAAAGGGGGGACAGGAGGGAGTCGAGGGGAGAGCAGGGTCTAGCTCCCTGTAGCATCAGCAGTCTGAGCAGAAAGCAGAATGTATTAAGACGGCATGATAATTCATATTTGTAACTGCCAGAATGAGGTGTGTTTGGGGTCTGATAGAAAATGTTGCGAAATTAAATGAATTGCATTTTAAAAAGGTTACACTAACTGTAAAAGAACAAATTAAGAAACATTCTATGGCGCATTAGGGCTAAAGAAAACTTGTCCTTTTACAATGTCAACAGGTAATAAATAGGTGGACTGGTGGAAATAAACACCTGCAGATCTGTAGAGTACCAATAAATGGCCTTTTCACGGTGGGAAAGACACCGCCTCCTTGAAGGAGTCAGTGGTACTTCCTGTCCATTCCCAAACAGGGGCGGGAAGAGAGAGAGAGATCACAGTTTTCCGAGGTTCTATCCCAAATTGAACCCTATTCCCCATATAGTGCCCTACTTGTGACCAGAGAACTAAGACCGAGTAACTATATCAAGGGAATAGGGTGCCATTTGGGACGTCAGACTGAGGTTGTTAAACGTTGTGCAAACGTTCCTCAGGGAATCCCCATGGGCCCTGTCGGTGGCCGGCACATGACATAATAAAAGAAAGGCATGTCATATTTTCACCATACTGTAGATGCATCCCTCTCCTCTCCTCTGGTCTGGTCCCCTCTACTCTGCTCTCCTCTCCTCTTGTCCCCTCTCCTCTTCTCTTCTCCTCTCCTCCTCTCCTCTCCTCTCCTCTTGTCCCCTCTCCTCTCCTCTCCTCTCCTCTGCTCCGGTCTCTTCTGACAGCTGATCTAACTGGACAACACTTGAATCTTGTCTATCTGAGAACCCTGTGAGGCTCATATTCATTAGTGCACAGCGTAGCAAAAACGTTTTTCTATGTAAAAACGAAAACAATATTTTCTTCTTGGTTCAATTCATTAGAAACTAAACGGCAGAAAACAGAACAAAACGGGTAGGGACAACCTGAACTTAAGAAGCGCTAATTTGCAACGGAATAATATTTTCTACGGTTTGCACTAATGAATATGACCCAGGAAGTCCCTCTTCCTATTTCAGTGTGTTTTCCTCCGTTTGGTGCCTATTGAACAGGACCCTGATCCCCCTGTGCACCCTGCCTTCCCAGAAGGCTCTGAGGCAACACTAGTTCAGCATGCTCTCACCCTCCTCTCAACCCTCTCTTCAGCCTGAATATAACACAGCGCCCATTCCTGGCAGACGCGTGCTCCAGATAGACACTCACAACACACACACACACATAGATCAGCTGTGACTGCACACTTCTTGACACCTCCTCCCATACAACAGAAACATGTTTTCTGCATGCTCCTCGAGGACAACACACACACACCATGAATCCCTAAATGTGCATTGAATTAAAAACAGGAAGTCGTCTGTCAATTAGGAGCTGACGTGTTGTTGTTTTTAAAAGCATTCAAATGTTACGTCATATTGACATTGTACCTGACAGCAGACAGAGACAGGCGTCAAGCCATCAACTCACTATCTGTAGATCATGTAAAAGAGTAGAGAAATGCCAGAGGATGATGATGGAGAAACACTAGGATGAAGATGTACAGAAGTGGGAGTAGTCAGAGTCAGTCAGAGTCAGTCAGTCAGAGGCAGTCAGTCAGAGGCAGTCAGTCAGAGTCAGTCAGAGACAGTCAGAGGCAGTCAGTGTCTGAGGCAGTCAGAGTCAGTCAGAAGCAGTCAGTCAGAGGCAGTCAGAGGCAGTCAGTCAGTGTCAGTCAGTCAGAGGCAGAGTCAGTCAGTGTCAGAGTCAGAGTTAGTCAGTCAGAGTCAGTCAGTCAGAGTCAGTCAGTGTCAGAGTCAGTCAGAGACAGAGTCAGAGTAAGTCAGTCAGAGTCGGAGTAAGTCAGAGGCAGAGTAAGTCAGAGGCAGAGGCAGTCAGAGGCAGGCAGAGGCCTGTCAGAGGCAGAGGCAGTCAGAGGCAGTCAGTGTCAGAGTCAGTCAGAGGCAGAGGCAGTCAGAGAGTCAGTCAGAGAGTCAGTCAGTCAGAGATTCAGAGTCAGTCAGAGAGTCAGTCAGTCATAGAGTCAGAGTCAGTCAGTCATAGAGTCAGTCCTCAACTCATCCCTAGTATCCACATAACCTCAGTCATACAGAGAACCCCATGTGGCTCCCACAGATAGGACTAGAGGGTATTAACAGAGACTCTGAGAAAGGGAGAGGCTCAAGTCCATGTGGTCTATGTCCCAAACTGCACTCTATCCCCTATATACACTATATAAGGACTAGAGGATCATTTGGGGCACGACCAACGACTGTTGTGTGAGCTACTGCTTATACCAGTCCATTAATCCACATGGACTGGATTTAGTAGAAATAGAGATATTACTGATATACGTCCATTAATCCACATGGACTGGATTTAGTAGAAATAGAGATATTACTGATATATACCAGTCCATTAATCCACATGGACTGGATTTAGTAGAAACAGAGATATTACTGATATATACCAGTCCATTAATCCACATGGACTGGATTTAGTAGAAACAGAGATATTACTGATATATACCAGTCCATTAATCCACATGGACTGGATTTAGTAGAAATAGAGATATTACTGATATATACCAGTCCATTAATCCACATGGACTGGATTTAGTAGAAACAGAGATATTACTGATATATACCAGTCCATTAATCCACATGGATTGGATTTAGTAGAAATAGAGATATTACTGATATATACCAGTCCATTAATCCACATGGATTGGATTTAGTAGAAATAGAGATATTACTGATATATACCAGTCCATTAATCCACATGGACTGGATTTAGTAGAAATAGAGATATTACTGATATATACCAGTCCATTAATCCACATGGACTGGATTTAGTAGAAACAGAGATATTACTGATATATACCAGTCCATTAATCCACATGGACTGGATTTAGTAGAAACAGAGATATTACTGATATATACCAGTCCATTAATCCACATGGATTGGATTTAGTAGAAACAGAGATATTACTGATATATACCAGTCCATTAATCCACATGGACTGGATTTAGTAGAAACAGAGATAATACTGATATACGTCCATTAATCCACATGGATTGGATTTAGTAGAAACAGAGATATTACTGATATATACCAGTCCATTAATCCACATGGACTGGATTTAGTAGAAACAGAGATATTACTGATATATACCAGTCCATTAATCCACATGGATTGGATTTAGTAGAAATAGAGATATTACTGATATATACCAGTCCATTAATCCACATGGACTGGATTTAGTAGAAACAGAGATATTACTGATATATACCAGTCCATTAATCCACATGGACTGGATTTAGATCCCTAAAGATTGGAAAGCTGCCGCGGTCATCCCCCTCTTCAAAGGGGGTGACACTCTAGACCCAAACTGTTACAGACCTATATCCATCCTGCCCTGCCTCTCTAAAGTCTTTGAAAGCCAAGTTAACAAACAGATCACTGACCATTTCACCGTACCTTCTCCGCTGTGCAATCTGGTTTCCGAGCTGGTCATGGGTGCACCTCAGCCACGCTCAAGGTACTAAATGATATCATAACCGCCATCGATAAAAGACAGTACTGTGCAGCCGTCTTCATCGACCTGGCCAAGGCTTTCGACTGTCAAATCACCTCATTCTTATCAGCAGAATCAATAGCCTTGGTTTCTCAAATGATTGCCTCGCCTGGTTCACCAACTACTTCTCAGACAGAGTTCAGTGTGTCAAATCGGAGGGCCTGTTGTCCGGAGGGCCTGTTGATTTCGGAGGGCCTGTTGATTTCGCGCCACGCGATTGCACTGGCTGTTAACCTCCCTGGGCAAGCGTCCCACCTTGCCCAGGGAGGTTAATGAGCAGAAGGTATTAAAATTATACTTGTCGTTCACTTTTAATGACCAGGAACACCTATTCCCTTTATACAGGGCACTACTTACAACCCTATAAAGGGAATAGGTCCTCCTGGTTATAACCAGGGCCCATAGGGTTCTAGTCTAAAGTCATATATAGAGAATATGGTGCCAGTGGGACAAATACAGGCTGTTTGAACGGAGGCAGTCAGAAGTTGAGGGATGAAGCGTTCCCCTTCCCCTACCTTTCTAATAAGGACAGAGAGAGAGAGACAGAGAAAGACAGACACAGACAGACACAGAGAGAGACACAGACACAGACAGACACAGAGAGAGACACAGAGAGAGACAGACAGACAGACAGACAGACAGACAGACAGACAGACAGACAGACAGACAGACAGAGAGAGAGAGAGAGAGAGACACTACACTAGTAGTACTTAATCTGGGCTCGATTGAGCTTGCCTTGTGAGATGGAAACAATAGAAAACTCCCAGAGCTGCAAACCCCGTCCATCTGGCACTCCAGGCAGACTAAAACAAACCCCGTCCATCTGGCACTCCAGGCAGACTAAAACAAACTCCGTCCATCTGGCACTCCAGGCAGGCTAAAACAAACCCCGTCCATCTGGCGCTCAACAGGCTAAAACAAACCCCGTCCATCTGGCGCTCCTGGCAGACTAAAACAAACCCCGTCCATCTGGCACTCCAGGCAGACTAAAACAAACCCCGTCCATCTGGCACTCCAGGCAGACTAAAACAAACCCCGTCCATCTGGCACTCCAGGCAGACTAAAACAAACTCTGTCCATCTGGCACTCCAGGTAGACTAAAACAAACCCCGTCCATCTGGCACTCCAGGCAGGCTAAAACAAACCCCGCCCATCTGGCACTCCAGGCAGACTAAAACAAACCCTGTCCATCTGGCACTCAACAGGCTAAAACAAACCCCGTCCATCTGGCACTCCAGGCAGACTAAAACAAACCCTGTCCATCTGGCACTCCTGGCAGACTAAAACAAACCCCGTCCATCTGGCACTCCAGGCAGGCTAAAACAAACCCTGTCCATCTGGCACTCCAGACAGGCTAAAACAAACCCCGTCCATCTGGCACTCCAGACAGACTCAAATACATCTTTCAAGTGTTAGAAAGATTCTCTCAGGTCTGCTGAGAGGACCTAGTATGTGGACTGAGAGGCTCTGTATGTCTGCTCCTGGACATATGGACTCAATTAGCAGGCCCCGGGGTTGCCGAGGTAAAAAGGCCACTCAGAGTTCCTCTGTAATGGCCCTGCCCACCCAGATTAGCACAAGCATCCATTCATCAGTCCCCTACAGAGGATACCGCCTCTCCTTATAGTCCCCTACAGAGGATACCTCCTCTCCTAGTCCCCTACAGAGGATACCTCCTCTCCTAGTCCCCTACAGAGGATACCTCCTCTCCTTCTAGTCCCCTACAGAGGATACCTCCTCTCCTTCTAGTCCCCTACAGAGGATACCTCCTCTCCTTCTAGTCCCCTACAGAGGATACCTCCTCTCCTTCTAGTCCCCTACAGAGGATACCTCCTCTCCTCCTAGTCCCCTACAGAGGATACCTCCTCTCCTTCTAGTCCCCTACAGAGGATACCTCCTCTCCTAGTCCCCTACAGAGGATACCTCCTCTCCTTCTAGTCCCCTACAGAGGATACCTCCTCTCCTCCTAGTCCCCTACAGAGGATACCTCCTCTCCTTCTAGTCCCCTACAGAGGATACCTCCTCTCCTTCTAGTCTCCTACAGAGGATACCTCCTCTCCTTCTAGTCCCCTACAGAGGATACCTCCTCTCCTTCTAGTCCCCTACAGAGGATACCTCCTCTCCTAGTCCCCTACAGAGGATACCTCCTCTCCTTCTAGTCCCCTACAGAGGATACCTCCTCTCCTTCTAGTCCCCTACAGAGGATACCTCCTCTCCTTCTAGTCCCCTACAGAGGATACCTCCTCTCCTTCTAGTCTCCTACAGAGGATACCTCCTCTCCTTCTAGTCCCCTACAGAGGATACCTCCTCTCCTTCTAGTCCCCTACAGAGGATACCTCCTCTCCTTCTAGTCCCCTACAGAGGATACCTCCTCTCCTTCTAGTCCCCTACAGAGGATACCTCCTCCCTGCCTCCTCTCCTTCTATGTAGTTCTATTTCTGTAATTACAGTTTTTCACTCAGGAGGGGTTTAAGAGTTTAAGGATAAACCATAAGAGGACAAAGTCCATTCATGGCCAGAGCCACTTCACCATAATGACGTGCGACTCGCTATTCCTTCTGAAGGTATTGAGAATGAATCAAGTTCATTGGAACAGTTTCTCTGTATAACGAGTCTAGAAACTAAAAGACCTTCAAGCGTTCTAATGGTATGTTCCGGTTCTACTCATTCCATGGAACAATAGAACGGTACATTAATGCATAGACAGGTCTGAAAGAAACTGCATTCAAGTCCGCTCAGCAGCCACGTGAAGCCTGCCAGCCACCAATGGAATGGAATCAATGCTAATTTCCAGGAAGCTACACTGCCACTTCCTCAGATGTCCTTCCAGGTGTTATTATATAGACATTGTGTGGGTCACTGTACAGTTGGTGTTCAATCTGTGTAACAATGCATGTCCAAAATGGCCCCCTATCGCCTACATAGTGGTCAAAAGAAGGGCATTATATATTTATATTGTATTTATTTTTGTCTTTTTATAATCCCAGACCCCCGTCCCTGCAGGAGGCCTTTTGGTAGGCCGTCATTGTAAATAAGAATTTGTTCTTAGCTGACTTTCCTAGTTAAATAAAAAACGATATAGGGAATAGGGCACCATTTGGACACTGGCTTGCTCTCCCCTCACCTACTCTGCTTGTGAGCTGAGGGTTAAGGACCTAATTTAATGAAAGGCTCAATTAAATGAATACAAAAGCTCAAATCACATCACTGTAGATAAAAGGAACATTTAGACCTAGGCAACATCCCAATTGGCACCCTATTCCCTATATAATGCACCCGGTAGTACACTATGTAGGTGACAGGGTGCCATTTGGGTGTCAGCCTTAGTGATTCCCCTGTCTGTTTAATTTCCTGTCCATGGTTAACAAGTCGTCTAGAGTAACACAGACCTGCGTCACGACTTATTCTGGCTTCTCTATTGTGCAACAGGGAACATCAATGGAGGAGCACATTCAGTCAACCTACTAAAGGTGGATTTCTTTTGAGTGGATTTTTTTTTATTCATTTATTTATTTTTCTGGGAATTGGAACAGTTTTGAGACCACCAAAGAACGCCATGTGTGACCCTGTTTTAGGCCACCTCAGGAAAGAGTTTTAATGCCACTTCATTGACTTCCACAAGGACGTCATTTCTGACTACTATATTGAACCAGGACAATGGAACAGGAAAATAGGAACTCAAAAAGGCTGATAATCCAAAGTACTATACTTCAAAATCAAATAAAAGATTGTCGGGACCCATTGTCGTCTGGAGTGGCAGTTCAATCAGCGCCTAAAGATCAAACTCTGCTGTTAATGACATGACCTACTGAATATGGAGAAAGGTCAAAGGTTACCACACAAGAAGAAGAAGGAAAGAAACACATGCAGCAATATTTGAATTGACAGGCCTCATTCCTACTCACACACACACACACAGTGTCAAACGAACACACACACACACACACAGTGTCAAACGAACACACACACACACACACAGTGTCAAACGAACACACACACAGTGTCAAACGAAAACACACACACACACACACACACACACACACACAGTGTCAAACGAACACACACACACTGCGGTGCATAGAAGTGTCAGATCCAGCGGCCTCGGAGCCCATAAGAGCCTCGGTTGTTTTGTGCTTGGCAGTAATGGAATCCCATCCCTCTCACTGTGCCACTTTATTATAGCATCGACACGGGATAAAGTTTCCCCTCTGGCGAGGTTGTCCACGTCCCCGAGGTTGTCCACGTCCCCGAGGTTGTCCACGTCCCCGAGGTTGTCCACGTCCCCGAGGTTGTCCACGTCCCCGAGGTTGTCCACGTCCCCGAGGTTGTCCACGTCCCCGAGGTTGTCCACGTCCCCGAGGTTGTTCACGTCCCCGAGGTTGTTCACGTCCCCGAGGTTGTTAACGTCCCCGAGGTTGTTAACGTCCCCGAGGTTGTCCACGTCCCCGAGGTTGTCCACGTCCCCGAGGTTGTTCACGTCCCCGAGGTTGTTCACGTCCCCGAGGTTGTTCACGTCCCCGAGGTTGTCCACGTCGAGGTTGTTCACGTCCCCGAGGTTGTCCACGTCTCCGAGGTTGTCCACGTCTCCGAGGTTGTTCACGTCCCCGAGGTTGTTCACGTCCCCGAGGTTGTCCACGTCCCCGAGGTTGTCCACGTCTCCGAGGTTGTTCACGTCCCCGAGGTTGTTCACGTCCCCGAGGTTGTCCACGTCCCCGAGGTTGTCCACGTCCCCGAGGTTGTCCACGTCGAGGTTGTTCACGTCCCCGGGTCTCCGCCACCTGCTGCCCCAGTCTCGCCCCTCACCATCCACCTCAACGTAGTCAGTCACCATCCACCTCAACGTAGTCAGTCACCATCCACCACAACGTAGTCAGTCACCATCCACCTCAATGTAGTCAGTCACCATCCACCTCAATGTAGTCAGTCACCATCCACCACAATGTAGTCAGTCACCATCCACCTCAATGTAGTCAGTCACCATCCACCTCAATGTAGTCAGTCACCATCCACCTCAATGTAGTCAGTCACCATCCACCTCAATGTAGTCAGTCACCATCCACCTCAATGTAGTCAGTCACCATCCACCTCAATGTAGTCAGTCACCATCCACCTCAACGTAGTCAGTCACCATCCACCACAATGTAGTCAGTCACCATCCACCTCAATGTAGTCAGTCACCATCCACCTCAATGTAGTCAGTCACCATCCACCACAATGTAGTCAGTCACCATCCACCTCAATGTAGTCAGTCACCATCCACCTCAATGTAGTCAGTCACCATCCACCTCAATGTAGTCAGTCACCATCCACCTCAATGTAGTCAGTCACCATCCACCTCAATGTAGTCAGTC
This sequence comes from Salmo trutta, assembly GCF_901001165.1. Lineage (NCBI taxonomy): Eukaryota > Metazoa > Chordata > Actinopteri > Salmoniformes > Salmonidae > Salmo > Salmo trutta. Next base: position 205,561 of record NW_021823350.1, on the reverse strand, counting down.
ACCATCCACCTCAACGTAGTCAGTCACCATCCACCTCAATGTAGTCAGTCACCATCCACCTCAATGTAGTCAGTCACCATCCACTTCAATGTAGTCAGTCACTATTCACCTCAATGTAGTCAGCCACCATCCACCTCAACGTAGTCAGTCACCATCCACCTCAATGTAGTCAGCCACCATCCACCTCAATGTAGTCAGCCACCATCCACCTCAATGTAGTCAGTCACCATCCACCACAATGTAGTCAGTCACAAACAGAACCAGACATGGACCTAGTTACAGTACAGTAAACAGAACCAGACATGGACCTAGTTACAGTACAGTAAACAGAACCAGACATGGACCTAGTTACAGTACAGTAAACAGAACCAGACATGGACCTAGTTACAGTACAGTAAACAGAACCAGACATGGACCTAGCTACGGGAGGACCACATGGTTCCCATGCGAGGGGAGACACATCAAGAAGCTGGACTGATGGGCAGGGTGAGGTAAAGCCCAGTCATCCCCCACAGACAGGCAGGGAGTGAGGGCTCCACAGACCAAGCAAGTCCTGCCTGAAACCCCAGGCAGTCTGGACACCCTCATCCACAGACACTTTTTCATAAACACCACCATTTTTCTAAAAATAACCCCAGCCAGAGAGCCAGTCAGCCAGACAGTCAGTCAGCCAGACAGTCAGTCAGTCAGTCAGTCAGCCAGACAGTCAGCCAGCGAGACAGTCAGTCAGACAGTCAGCCAGAGAGCCAGTCAGCCAGACAGTCAGTCACAGCCAGTCAGCCAGACAGTCAGCCAGCCAGACAGAGAGCCAGTCAGCCAGCCAGACAGTCAGTCACAGTCAGCCAGCCAGCCAGCCAGCCTGCCAGCCAGACAGTCAGTCACAGTCAGTCAGCCAGAGAGCCAGTCAGCCAGAGAGCCAGTCAGCCAGCCAGTCAGTCAGTAACAGGGTAATTAAAGCTATATATTATCTGGCCTCAAGCTGCAGAGCTGGTCTTTATGGATCATCATAGCGGTTTTAAAAGGAGCACAGAGCCTCTGGATGGAACCAGCCAGGCAGAAGAGAGATCGTCCCAAATGGCACCCTATTCCCTACATAGTGCACTACTTTGACCAGAGCCCTATTGGTAGTGTACTATGTAGGGAACTGGATACCATTTGGGACATATTCAGAGAGGGGATGGAGATTAAATTTCTTTACGTTAATGATTTTCACAGATATAGTCCTTTCACCTCTTTTTCCAGTCGCCGGCCGTGCTGCTGCTGATGAAATCACAGATGGACGTGTCCCAGACGGCACACTATATTCCCTATATAGTGCACTACTTTTTATGAGAAACCTATGCGGGTTCTGGTCAAAAGTAGTGCACTATGTAGGGAATAACGGGTGCCATTTGGGACATGATCAGAGTTAAGAACAGGAGGGGCCAGGAGCAGAGCAGCTGAGTGGATCCTGATATACATCTATCTGGAGGAATGTTTCTATCATATCCTGTCTGGAGAATGAATGTGAAAAGAGAGCTGGTGGAAACAATAGGAACTGTTTAACATTTCCATTAGGTTACAAACGTCTACATTACTTTTTTTTTTTAACCTTCCCTGTGGCTCAGTTGGTAGAGCATGGTTTTGTAACGCCAGGGTTGTCGGTTCGATTCCCACGGGGGGGCCAGTACGGAAAAGAAAAAAATCTGTATGAAATGGTATGAAATGTATGCAACACGTCTTACCTTTTTGTAGTTAATAAATCCAATGTGAAATGTGATAACGCTAGTATATCTAACTAGCATTGAAACATGTAATCCATTCTTTAATAAAAAATCTCTCCCCATCTTCTGAATCACACTTGTTCTAACATCAGTAGTCTACAGTTACATTTCAGAGTGGGAGGGGCTTGTAACATCAGTAGTCTACAGCTATGTTTCAGAGTGGGAGGGGCTTGTAACATCAGTAGTCTACAGCTATGTTTCAGAGTGGGAGGGGCTTGTAACATCAGTAGTCTACAGCTATGTTTCAGAGTGGGAGGGGCTTGTAACATCAGTAGTCTACAGCTATGTTTCAGAGGGGGAGGGGCTTGTAACATCAGTAGTCTACACCTATGTTTCAGAGGGGGAGGGGCTTGTAACATCAGTAGTCTACAGTTATGTTTCAGAGGGGGAGGGGCTTGTAACGTCAGTAGTCTACAGTTACGTTTCAGAGGGGGAGGGGCTTGTAACATCAGTAGTCTACAGTTACATTTCAGAGGGGGAGGGGCTTGTAACATCAGTAGTCTACAGCTATGTTTCAGAGGGGGAAGGGCTTGTAACGTCAGTAGTCTACAGCTATGTTTCAGAGTGGGAGGGGCTTGTAACATCAGTAGTCTACAGTTATGTTTCAGAGGGGGAGGGGCTTGTAACATCAGTAGTCTACAGCTATGTTTCAGAGGGGGAGGGGCTTGTAACATCAGTAGTCTACAGCTATGTTTCAGAGGGGGAGGGGCTTGTAACATCAGTAGTCTACAGCTATGTTTCAGAGGGGGAGGGGCTTGTAACATCAGTAGTCTACAGTTATGTTTCAGAGGGGGAGGGGCTTGTAACATCAGTAGTCTACAGTTATGTTTCAGAGGGGGAGGGGCTTGTAACGTCAGTAGTCTACAGTTACGTTTCAGAGGGGGAGGGGCTTGTAACATCAGTAGTCTACAGTTACATTTCAGAGGGGGAGGGGCTTGTAACATCAGTAGTCTACAGCTATGTTTCAGAGGGGGAGGGGCTTGTAACATCAGTAGTCTACAGCTATGTTTCAGAGGGGGAGGGGCTTGTAACATCAGTAGTCTACAGCTATGTTTCAGATGGGGAGGGGCTTGTAACATCAGTAGTCTACAGCCATGTTTCAGAGGGGGAGGGGCTTGTAACGTCAGTAGTCTACAGCTATGTTATGGAGGGGGAGGGGCTTGTAACGTCAGAGGTCTACAGCTTTGCTTCAGAGGGGGAGGGGCTTGTAACGTTCCTAGGATACAGCTAGGGGCAGATGGCGCACACACACACACACACACACACACACACACACACACACACACACTGGCAAAGATGTTCAGCTGTCAGCGAGACGCTGGAAGAAGTTTGTTATTGACAGGAGGAGGGGCTTTGTATCGGCTCCCTGTTGCGTTATTTGTGGGACTGGAATAAAATACCAGGAACGTAGAAGAACGTTATTAGCCGGTTCCCATGCTTTTAAAATAACGGTTCTGTTCCGGAACAGTATAGATTGAGTTTCCTGGTTCTGGTTCTGTTCCTTGAAAAATGTACTTATTATCCGGTTTTGCTCCTTGAAACTGTTTTAATCCCTGAATTTAACACATTTCAATAAGTTTTACTTTCATGAAAGTAATAATCCCCAATGGGTTACATACAATCAATTATGAATGACTCATATAATGCATTCCTGATTAACTGTAGTACATTGTTCATATAGTGAAACAGCTCAATTCAGCTGTAGAGCTACTGAGGAAATAATATGCAAACATTACATAGAGAAATACAGGGGTGGACGAGTTCTGCATTAAAAACAAAATCATGGCCTTTTGTCATTGTTATTTAATTTTTAATTTAAATTGAACCTTTATTTAATTAGGCAAGTCAGTTAAGAACAAATTATTATTTACAATGACGGCCTACCCCGGCCAAACCCAGATGACGCTGGGCCAATAGTGCGCCGCCCTGTGGGACTCCTAATCACTGCCGGATGTGATGCAGCCTGGATTCGAACCAGGGTCTGTAGTGTCGCATCTAGCCGTGAGATGCAGTGCCTTAGACCGCTGCACCACTCGGGAGACCTAATTAATTGCGAGAAAAATGTGTCTCTTCAACTTTAGATTAGAAAGACCCAACAACACAAGTCAACTCAGAAGGTTAAACCACAATCACAACACCCCCCCACCCTTTAACCACATACAAGAACATGCACACGCTTGGCAGCCTATCGACCAGCACATCCCCTGCTATGAATCAGCTCTATGTAAACACCTTACCCACACTAACATCACACCCAACACTGTGGTGGTATTACAAGCCAATACACAAGGCTCTTCCTGTACAATGTGTGTGTGTGTGTGTGTGTGTGTGTGTGTGTGTGTGTGTGGCTAACTCAAATCCCAGTATGAAGCCCTGTCTGATCAATGTTGTTCTATTGGGTGTTAATACAAGTCTTATTTAGCACTAACCCTGGCAGGCAGTACAGTGTTTTATTGAGTGCTGGTCCATCCTAGTCTTAATTAACACTAACCCTGGCAGGCAGTACAGTGTTTTATTGAGTGCTGGTCCATCCTAGTCTTAATTAACACTAACCCTGACAGGCAGTACAGTGTTTTATTGAGTGCTGGTCCATCCTAGTCTTAATTAACACTAACCCTGACAGGCAGTACAGTGTTTTATTGAGTGCTGGTCCATCCTAGTCTTAATTAACACTAACCCTGGCAGGCAGTACAGTGTTTTATTGAGTGCTGGTCCATCCTAGTCTTAATTAACACTAACCCTGACAGGCAGTACAGTGTTTTATTGAGTGCTGGTCCATCCTAGTCTTAATTAACACTAACCCTGGCAGGCAGTACAGTGTTTTATTGAGTGCTGGTCCATCCTAGTCTTAATTAACACTAACCCTGGCAGGCAGTACAGTGTTTTATTGAGTGCTGGTCCATCCTAGTCTTAATTAACACTAACCCTGGCAGGCAGTACAGTGTTTTATTGAGTGCTGGATCATCCTAGTCTTAATTAACACTAACCCTGGCAGGCAGTACAGTGTTTTATTGAGTGCTGGTCCATCCTAGTCTTAATTAACACTAACCCTGACAGGCAGTACAGTGTTTTATTGAGTGCTGGATCATCCTAGTCTTAATTAAAACTAACCCTGGCAGGCAGTACAGTGTTTTATTGACTGCTGGTCCATCCTAGTCTTAATTAACACTAACCCTGACAGGCAGTACAGTGTTTTATTGAGTGCTGGTCCATCCTAGTCTTAATTAACACTAACCCTGACAGGCAGTACAGTGTTTTATTGAGTGCTGGTCCATCCTAGTCTTAATTAACACTAACCCTGACAGGCAGTACAGTGTTTGAGTGCTGGTCCATCCTAGTCTTAATTAACACTAACCCTGACAGGCAGTACAGTGTTTTATTGAGTGCTGGTCCATCCTAGTCTTAATTAACACTAACCCTGACAGGCAGTACAGTGTTTTATTGAGTGCTGGTTCATCCTAGTCTTAATTAACACTAACCCTGACAGGCAGTACAGTGTTTTATTGAGTGCTGGTCCATCCTAGTCTTAATTAACACTAACCCTGGCAGGCAGTACAGTGTTTTATTGAGTGCTGGTCCATCCTAGTCTTAATTAACACTAACCCTGACAGGCAGTACAGTGTTTTATTGAGTGCTGGTCCATCCTAGTCTTAATTAACACTAACCCTGACAGGCAGTACAGTGTTTTATTGACTGCTGGTTCATCCTAGTCTTAATTAATTAACACTTAAATAACGGTAATAATTAACACTTAATTAATTAACACTAACCCTGGCAGGCAGTACAGTGTTTTATTGAGTGCTGGTCCATCCTAGTCTTAATTAACACTAACCCTGACAGGCAGTACAGTGTTTTATTGAGTGCTGGTCCATCCTAGTCTTAATTAACACTAACCTTGACAGGCAGTACAGTGTTTTATTGAGTGCTGGTCCATCCTAGTCTTAATTAACACTAACCCTGGCAGGCAGTACAGTGTTTTATTGAGTGCTGGTCCATCCTAGTCTTTCATCAGTTAAAACCCACTAAGCTCCTGTTGAGAATAAACTATTGTCTTGTCTTTATGCAGCCTGATATCTCTTTATCCTGGACTAACCTGGACCCTACGCACCGGTCCTCCCTCTATATAGCCTTGTTTTACTTATTTTATTACTTTTTACTTTAGTTTATTTGGTAAATCTTTTCTTAACTCTTTCTTCAACAGCACTGTTGGTTAAGGGCTTGTGCGTAAGCATATCACTGTAAGGTCTATACTTTGTTGTATTCGGCAACAGGTGACAAATAAAGTTTGATTTGAAAACGTGTTGGAACTGGCCCCCAGTGGAAAAGAATGCTCACATACATGGCTTCTTTCCCAAATGGCATACTATTCCCTATATAGTGCACTACTTTTGACCAAGGCCCATTAGGCTTATGTAGGAAGAAAAGGTGCCATTTGGAATGCGACCATTTTGGGTTGTTAACCTTACACCCCCCACCCTGTAGATTAGTGCCTCGGGTCATTCACTGCCCTGGCAACACAATATGTTAACCAAGTCAAGTCCTTTTCTGTGTCATTAAGTTGGTTTTCATGACTGATTATTACTGGTACAGCTAATTGGGGGGGAAATACTGTTTAAACCCTCTAAACCCTCACTGACTGGAAAGAGAAAATAATAGGATTTAAAAAAAACGACTTGTGAGGCGGGGACACACACACACACACACGTGTCTGTGGTGACATTCAGGGGGAGGTCTTTATGAGGAAGTGGTTTATGGTGTTAATTAACATGTTTCACCTGTTGGGCCTCAACTGTCTTCACTATGAAACACGGACTCTCACATGCCCGAGCACACACACACACACACACACACACACACACACACACACACACACACACAGGGTGCCTGGAGCAACTCGCCGCGGTCACGACTTCTGGATTTCCTGAATGCTTGGCATGTAAAGTTTTAGGCTGTTGGACTGCAGACACCTCTATTCCTAAAAGGTATTTGTTCTACATGTAAAGTGTTGGGCTGTTGGACTGCAGACACCTCTATTCCTAAAAGGTATTTGTTCTACATGTAAAGAGTTGGGCTGTTGGACTGCAGACACCTCTATTCCTAAAAGGTATTTGTTCTACATGTAAAGTTTTAGGCTGTTGGACTGCAGACACCTCTATTCCTAAAAGGTATTTGTTCTACATGTAAAGAGTTGGGCTGTTGGACTGCAGACACCTCTATTCCTAAAATATATTTGTTCTACATTGGTCGTGGCGTAAGTGAAGAAGAGAAGAATGGGATGTTGTTGCTAATTTGACTTTATTGGGAGAACTAAACCCACATAGACCTGGAGCAGTGCAGGATCCCTCAGATACCAGAACCACCACAGCTAGTGGGAGGAAGCAGGGAGCAGTGCAGGATCCCTCAGATACCAGAACCACCCCAGCTAGTGGGAGGAAGCAGGGAGCAGTGCAGGATCCCTCAGATACCAGAACCACCACAGCTAGTGGGAGGAAGCAGGGAGCAGTGCAGGATCCCTCAGATACCAGAACCACCACAGCTAGTGGGAGGAAGCAGGGAGCAGTGCAGGATCCCTCAGATACCAGAACCACCACAGCTAGTGGGAGGAAGCAGTGCAGGATCCCTCAGATACCAGAACCACCACAGCTAGTTGGAGGAAGCAGGGAGCAGTGCAGGATCCCTCAGATACCAGAACCACCACAGCTAGTGGGAGGAAGCAGGGAGCAGTACAGGATCCCTCAGATACCAGAACCACCACAGCTAGTGGGAGGAAGCAGGGAGCAGTACAGGATCCCTCTGATACCAGAACCACCACAGCTAGTGGGAGGAAGCAGGGAGCAGTGCAGGATCCCTCAGATACCAGAACCACCACAGCTAGTGGGAGGAAGCAGTGCAGGATCCCTCAGATACCAGAACCACCACAGCTAGTTGGAGGAAGCAGGGAGCAGTGCAGGATCCCTCAGATACCAGAACCACCACAGCTAGTGGGAGGAAGCAGGGAGCAGTACAGGATCCCTCAGATACCAGAACCACCACAGCTAGTGGGAGGAAGCAGGGAGCAGTACAGGATCCCTCTGATACCAGAACCACCACAGCTAGTGGGAGGAAGCAGGGAGCAGTGCAGGATCCCTCAGATACCAGAACCACCACAGCTAGTGGGAGGAAGCAGGGAGCAGTGCAGGATCCCTCAGATACCAGAACCACCACAGCTAGTGGGAGGAAGCCTGCTCCTAACACTGTGGTTATTTCTGCTCTCTCTCCAGACTGAGAGACAGAGGCAATGATAGGTCAAGCGTATGTGCTTGCCTGCGTGTGTGTGTCACTCCGTGTCGTGCCTAGGACAGCTAGTTGGTACATTCCCAAACTCTTTCCTCCTGGGGCCACAGGGGAGGGCAAGAGGGGGTTGGGGTGGGAGCAGGGGAGGGGTAGAGGAGGGGCAAGGGAGAGGGGGAGTTGGCAGGGGTAGGGGAGGGCAGGGCAGAGGAGAAGACAGGGTGGGGAGGGGGGAGGGGGAGAGGGGGAGTTGGTAGGGGAGGGCAGAGGTGAAAACAGGGTGGGGAGGTGAGGGCAGGACGGGGGGGGGGGGAGTGGTAGGGGAGGGGGAGTTGGCAGGGGTAGGGGAGGACAGAGGAGAAGACGGGGTGGGGAGGTGAGGGCAGGGTGGGGGAGGGGGAGAGGGGGAGTTGGCAGGGGTAGGGGAGGACAGAGGAGAAGACGGGGTGGGGAGGTGAGGGCAGGGTGGGGGAGGGGAGGGGGAGTTGGCAGGGGTAGGGGAGGACAGAGGAGAACACAGGGTGGGGAGGTGAGGGCAGGACGGGGGGAGGGGGACGGCCAAGCGGGGGTAGCAGCAGCAGAAAAGGTCATTCGGTCAAATGGGGAAGACCAGACAGACCAGGAATCATGCATGCTCATATTGATTTCCAAAGTGATCATCATGGAAGGGAAGACAATTAGCCCTCATGTAGAGAAGAGCAGTGGGGGAAAAGGACTCAATTGTCATACTTGAGTAAAAGTAAAGATGCCTTAATAGAAAATGACTCAAGTAAAAGTGAAAGTCACCCAGTAAAATACTACTTGAGGAGAAGTCTAAAAGTATTTGGTTTTAAAAATACTTAAGTTTCAAAAGTAAAAGTATAAATCATTTCACATTTCATATATTAAGCAAACCAGACGCCACAATTTTCTTGTTTTTTGAATTTACGGATAGCCAGGGGCACACTCCAACACTCAGACATCATTTACAATCGAAACATTTGTGTTTAGTCAGTCTGCCAGATCAGAGGCAGTAGGGACGACCAGGGATGTTCTCTGTTTAGTCAGTCCTCCAGATCAGAGGCAGTAGAGATGACCAGGGATGTTCTCTGTTTAGTGAGTCTGCCAGATCAGAGGCAGTAGGGATGACCAGGGATGTTCTCTGTTTAGTGAGTCCTCCAGATCAGAGGCAGTAGAGATGACCAGGGATGTTCTCTGTTTAGTGAGTCTGCCAGATCAGAGGCAGTAGGGATGACCAGGGATGTTCTCTGTTTAGTGAGTCCTCCAGATCAGAGGCAGTAGGGATGACCAGGGATGTTCTCTGTTTAGTCAGTCTGCCAGATCAGAGGCAGTAGGGATGACCAGGGATGTTCTCTGTTTAGTGAGTCCACCAGATCAGAGGCAGTAGGGATGACCAGGGATGTTCTCTGTTTAGTGAGTCCTCCAGATCAGAGGCAGTATGGATGACCAGGGATGTTCTCTGTTTAGTGAGTCCTCCAGATCAGAGGCAGTAGGGTTGACCAGGGATGTTCTCTGTTTAGTGAGTCCACCAGATCAGAGGCAGTAGGGATGACCAGGGATGTTCTCTGTTTAGTGAGTCCTCCAGATCAGAGGCAGTAGGGTTGACCAGGGATGTTCTCTGTTTAGTGAGTCCACCAGATCAGAGGCAGTAGGGATGACCAGGGATGTTCTCTGTTTAGTGAGTCCACCAGATCAGAGGCAGTAGGGATGACCAGGGATGTTGTCTGTTTAGTGAGTCCTCCAGATCAGAGGCAGTAGGGATGACCAGGGATGTTCTCTGTTTAGTGAGTCCACCAGATCAGAGGCAGTAGGGATGACCAGGGATGTTCTCTGTTTAGTGAGTCCACCAGATCAGAGGCAGTAGGGATGACCAGGGATGTTCTCTGTTTAGTGAGTCCACCAGATCAGAGGCAGTAGGGATGACCAGGGATGTTCTCTGTTTAGTGAGTCCACCAGATCAGAGGCAGTAGGGATGACCAGGGATGTTCTCTGTTTAGTGAGTCCACCAGATCAGAGGCAGTAGGGATGACCAGGGATGTTCTCTGTTTAGTGAGTCGAGTCCACCAGATCAGAGGCAGTAGGGATGACCAGGGATGTTCTCTGTTTAGTGAGTCCACCAGATCAGAGGCAGTAGGGATGACCAGGGATGTTCTCTGTTTAGTGAGTCCACCAGATCAGAGGCAGTAGGGATGACCAGGGATTTTCTATTTAAGTGCGTGACTTAGACAATTTTCCTGTCCTGTTCAGCATTCTAAATGTAACGAGTACTTTTGGGTGTCAGGGAAAATGTATGGAGTAAAAACTACATTATTTTCTTTAGGAATGTAGAGGAGTAAAAGTAAAAGTAAAATATAAATAGTAAAGTACAGAAATAACTACTTAAGTAGTACTTTCAAGTATTTTTACTTAAGTACTTTACACCACTGGGAAGAGTGGAGATGAGAGAAGAGGAGAGGAATGGAGAGGAGAGGAGAGGAATGGAGAGGAGAGGAGAGGAAAGGAGAGGAGAGGAGAGGAATGGAGAGGAGAGGAATGGAGAGGAAGAGAGAGGAGAGGAGAGGAGAGGAGAGGAGAGGAGAGGAGAGGAGAGGAGAGGAGAGGAGAGGAGAGGAGAGGAGAGGAATGGACGCACCACACAGACAGGTCAAGGGAACATCATGATTTCAGTTGGCCCCGGCCAGCACCGTCCCCAGGGTCACACCAAGGACTGTGGTCAACTCTGGTCCTGCTTTTCTCTTACATTGACAATTTAGTAATTTAGCAGACTCTCTTATCCAGAGATACTACAGTAGTGAGTCATTTAGCAGACTCTCTTATCCAGAGATACTACAGTAGTGAGTCATTTAGCAGACTCTCGTATCCAGAGATACTACAGTAATGAGTCATTTAGCAGACTCTCGTATCCAGAGCTACTACAGTAGTGAGTCATTTAGCAGACTCTCTTATCCAGAGATGCTACAGTAGTGAGTCATTTAGCAGACTCTCTTATCCAGAGATACTACAGTAGTGAGTCATTTAGCAGACTCTCTTATCCAGAGATACTACAGTAGTGAGTCATTTAGTAGACTCTCTTATCCAGAGATACTACAGTAGTGAGTCATTTAGCAGACTCTCTTATCCAGAGATACTACAGTAATGAATCATTTAGCAGACTCTTATCCAGAGACACTACAGTAGTGAGTCATTTAGCAGACTCTCTTATCCAGAGATACTACAGTAGTGAGTCATTTAGCAGACTCTCTTATCCAGAGATACTACAGTAGTGAGTCATTTAGCAGACTCTCTGATCCAGAGATACTACAGTAGTGAGTCATTTAGCAGACTCTCTTATCCAGAGATACTACAGTAGTGAGTCATTTAGCAGACTCTCTTATCCAGAGATACTACAGTAGTGAGTCATTTAGCAGACTCTCTTATCCAGAGATACTACAGTAATGAGTCATTTAGCAGACTCTCTTATCCAGAGACACTACAGTAGTGAGTCATTTAGCAGACTCTCTTATCCAGAGTCACTACAGTAGTGAGTCATTTAGCAGACTCCCTTATCCAGAGTCACTACAGTAGTGAGTCATTTAGCAGACTCTCTTATCCAGAGATACTACAGTAGTGAGTCATTTAGTAGACTCTCTTATCCAGAGATACTACAGTAATGAGTCATTTAGCAGACTCTCTTATCCAGAGAGACTTACAGTAGTGAGTCATTTAGCAGACGCTCTTATCCAGAGACTTACAGTAGTGAGTCATTTAGCAGACTCTCTTATCCAGAGATACTACAGTAGTGAGTCATTTAGCAGACTCTCTTATCCAGAGACTTACAGTAGTGAGTCATTTAGCAGACTCTCTTATCCAGAGTCACTTACAGTAAGTAGTGAGTCATTTATCTTAAAGATGCAGTCTGGGATCTAAAGCATAGAGTACAAACTGGAAGTCACAACATATCACCCAAATTGCACACAAACAGATGATATGTTAGGTTTTGCAGGCCGGAACACATATGAAACAGATGACCTAGTATACAACTGTTTCCTTTAATATGTACTTTCTCTAAATACCTGGATGTATAGGCTCACCCACCACCCGTAGACACCCACCCACCCACCCGTAGACACCCACCCACCCACCCGTAGACACCCACCCACCCACCCACCCGTAGACACCACCCACCACCCGTAGACACCCACCCGTAGACACCACCCACCCACCCGTAGACACCACCCACCACCCGTAGACACCAAATACCCACCCACCCGTAGACACCTCCCACCCACCCGTAGACACCCACCCACCCACCCGTAGACACCCACCCACCCACACCTCCCACCCACCCGTAGACACCCCATGCCTCCATCCTCTCCTCCACAACATGAGGCAAAACAGCAGCAATACTGGGGGGTAAATAACTGAGCCCTGGTCTAAAGTAGTGCACTATATAGGGAATAGACCTCTGGTCTAAAGTAGTGCACTATATAGGGAATAGGGAACCATTTGGGATGCAGACAGACTGCTGCAGACAGCTGAGAGACGTTATTAAATGGAGGGCAGTACAGCGTCCCAGAGCTCACCTGGTTGCTCCTGCACCTGTCTCACACTCCTGAACCTCAGAGGACCAGGCGATCCAGTCAAAATAAAGGCATTCCGTGGAGCAGACTGGCTACTAGAAATATTGCCGTTGGCACTGGCATGTGAAAGTCTGAGAATAAGGAATAAAAACAACACTTCCCTCAACTCTCTCTCCTCCTCTCCCATCCCTCCTCTGCTCTGACTGAGTAGTCTAAGAACTGAGGGGCCCTTTCATGGCCCAGTGGTAAAGCTGAGCAGCACCTCAGGGCCCGTGTCCCAAACGGCACCCTATTCCCTACACAGTTCACTACTTATATAGGGAATAGTGTGCCATTTGGGAAACATACAGGCTGTATAAGAACCTGCCTCTACATCAGTCATCCAGGAGGGTATACAGTACCTTGCAAAAGTATTCATCCCCTTGTCATTTTTCCTATTTTGTTGCATTACAACCTGTAATTTAAATGGGTTTTTATTTGGATTTCATGTAATGGACATACAAAATAGTCCAAATTGGTGAAGTGAAATGAAAAAAATTACTTGTTTAAAAAAAAAAAAAATGTAAAAAAAAAATGGAAAAGTGGTGTGTGCATATGTATTCACCCCCTTTGCTATGAAGCCCCTAAATAAGATCTGGTGCAACCAATTACCTTCAGAAGTCACATAATTAGTTAAATAAAGTCCACCTGTGTGCAATGTAAGTGTCACATGAACTGTCACATGATCTCAGTATATACACACCTGTTCTGAAAGGCCCCAGAGTCTGCAACACCACTAAGCAAGAGGCACCACCAAGCAAGCTGCACCATGAAGACCAAGGAGCTCTCCAAACAGGTCAGGGACAAAGTTGTGGAGAAGTACAGATCAGGATTGGGTTATAAAAAAATTTGAACATCCCACGGAGCACCATTAAATCCATTATTAAAAAATGGAAAGAATATGGAACCCCAACAAACCTGCCAAGAGAGGGCCGCCCACCAAAACTCACAGACCAGGCAAGGAGGGCATTAATCAGAGAGGCAACAAAGAAACCAAAGATAATCCTGAAGGAGCTTCAAAGCTCCACAGCGGAGACTGGAGTATCTGTCCATAGGACCACTTTAAGCCGTACACTCCACAGAGCTGGGCTTTACGGAAGAGTGGCCAGAAAAAAGCCAAAAATAAGAAAACACGTTGGTGTTCACCAAAAGGCAAGTGGGAGACTCCCCAATCATATGGAAGAAGGTACTCTGGTCAGATGAGACTAAAATTGAGCTTTTTGGCCATAAAGGAAAACACTATGTCTGGCGCAAACCCAACACCGCGCATCACCCTCGAGAATACCATCCCCACAGTAAAGCATGGCGGTGGCAGCATCATGCTGTGGGGATGTTTTTCCATCAGCAGGGACTTCAGAATTGAAGGAATGATGGATGGTGTTAAATACAGGGAAATACTTGAGGGAAACCTGTTTCAGTCTTACAGAGATTTGAGACTGGGACGGAGGTTCCCCTTCCAGCAGGACAATGACCCAAAGCATACTGCTAAAGCAACACTCAAGTGGTTTAAGGGGAAACATTTTTTGTCTTGGAATGGCCTAGTCAAAGCCCAGACCTCAATACAATTGAGAATCTGTGAACCCATCCAACTTGAAGGAGCTGGAGCAGTTTTGCCTTGAAGAATGGGCAAAAATCCCAGTGGCTAGATGTGCCAAGCCTATAGAGACATACCCCAAGATACAGCTGTAATTGCAGCAAATGGTGGCTCTACAAAGTATTGACTTTGGGGGGGTGTATAGTTATGCACGCTCAAGTTCTGTTTTCTCGTATTATTTCTAGTTTTTTTCACAATAAAAAATATTTTGCATCTTCAAAGTGGTAGGCATGTTGTGTACATCAAATGGTACAACCCCCCCCAAAAAATCAATTTTAATTTCAGGTTGTAAGGCAACAAAATAGGAAAAATGGAAAGGGGGGTGAATACTTTCGTAAGCCACTGTACGGCTTTACCTACAGCAGTCATCCAGGAGGGTATAGGTACATAGCTTTACCTACAGCAGTCATCCAGGAGGGTATAGGAATATAGCTTTACCTACAGCAGTCATCCAGGAGGGTATAGGTACATAGCTTTACCGACAGCAGTCATCCAAGAGGGTATAGGAATATAGCTTTACCTACAGCAGTCATCCAGGAGGGTATAGGAATATAGCTTTACCTACAGCAGTCATCCAGGAGGGTATAGGTACATAGCTTTACCTACAGCAGTCATCCAGGAGGGTATAGGTACATAGCTTTACCTACAGCAGTCATCCAGGAGGGCATAGGTACATAGCTTTACCTACAGCAGTCATCCAGGAGGGTATAGGAATATAGCTTTACCTACAGCAGTCATCCAGGAGGGTATAGGTACATAGCTTTACCGACAGCAGTCATCCAAGAGGGTATAGGAATATAGCTTTACCTACAGCAGTCATCCAGGAGGGTATAGGAATATAGCTTTACCTACAGCAGTCATCCAGGAGGGTATAGGTACATAGCTTTACCTACAGCAGTCATCCAGGAGGGTATAGGTACATAGCTTTACCTACAGCAGTCATCCAGGAGGGCATAGGTACATAGCTTTACCTACAGCAGTCATCCAGGAGGGCATAGGTCCATAGCTTTACCTACAGCAGTCATCCAGGAGGGTATAGGTACATAGCTTAACCTACAGCAGTCATCCAGGAGGGTATAGGTACATAGCTTTACCTACAGCAGTCATCCAGGAGGGTATAGGTACATAGCTTTACCTACAGCAGTCATCCAGGAGGGTATAGGTACATAGCTTTACCTACAGCAGTCATCCAGGAGGGTATAGGTACATAGCTTTACCTACAGCAGTCATCCAGGAGGGTATAGGAATATAGCTTTACCTACAGCAGTCATCCAGGAGGGTATAGGAATATAGCTTTACCTACAGCAGTCATCCAGGAGGGTATAGGTACATAGCTTTACCTACAGCAGTCATCCAGGAGGGTATAGGTACATAGCTTTACCTACAGCAGTCATCCAGGAGGGCATAGGTCCATAGCTTTACCTACAGCAGTCATCCAGGAGGGCATAGGTCCATAGCTTTACCTACAGCAGTCATCCAGGAGGGTATAGGTACATAGCTTAACCTACAGCAGTCATCCAGGAGGGTATAGGTACATAGCTTTACCTACAGCAGTCATCCAGGAGGGTATAGGTACATAGCTTTACCTACAGCAGTCATCCAGGAGGGTATAGGTACATAGCTTTACCTACAGCAGTCATCCAGGAGGGTATAGGTACATAGCTTTACCTACAGCAGTCATCCAGGAGGGTATAGGAATATAGCTTTACCTACAGCAGTCATCCAGGAGGGTATAGGAATATAGCTTTACCTACAGCAGTCATCCAGGAGGGTATAGGTACATAGCTTTACCTACAGCAGTCATCCAGGAGGGTATAGGTACATAGCTTTACAGCCAATGTTTTCCTTGGCCACGAAGCCACACCAATTGTGATTAGCCCACTTATGTCAAGCAGGCAACCTAATAGGACAGCTACTGCAAAACCTAGGGGTCCTTCCAATTACAGGAAGTTAGTATGATAACGCTTAAAGTGTGTCTGAAATGGCAACCTACTCTCTATATAGTACACTAATATGTGCCCTGATGATCAAAAGGGAATATGATGAATCAACACAGGTTCAGGGAGTAATGTTTAGACTACTGGTGTAGTGTAGTGAAGGATGAATCAACACAGGTTCAGGGAGTAATGTTTAGACTACTGGTGTAGTGGAGGATGAATCAACACAGGTTCAGGGAGTAATGTTTAGACTACTGGTGTAGTGTAGTGAAGGATGAATCAACACAGGTTCAGGGAGTAATGTTTAGACTACTGGTGTAGTGGAGGATGAATCAACACAGGTTCAGGGAGTAATGTTTAGACTACTGGTGTAGTGTAGTGGAGGATGAATCAACACAGGTTCAGGGAGTAATGTTTAGACTACTGGTGTAGTGGAGGATGAATCACACAGGTTCAGGGAGTAATGTTTAGACTACTGGTGTAGTGGAGGATGAATCAACACAGGTTCAGGGAGTAATGTTTAGACTACTGGTGTAGTGTAGTGGAGGATGAATCAACACAGGTTCAGGGAGTAATGTTTAGACTACTGGTGTAGTGGAGGATGAATCAACACAGGTTCAGGGAGTAATGTTTAGACTACTGGTGTAGTGGAGGATGAATCAACACAGGTTCAGGGAGTAATGTTTAGACTACTGGTGTAGTGTAGTGGAGGATGAATCAACACAGGTTCAGGGAGTAATGTTTAGACTACTGGTGTAGTGTAGGATGAATCAACACAGGTTCAGGGAGTAATGTTTAGACTACTGGTGTAGTGTAGTGGAGGATGAATCAACACAGGTTCAGGGAGTAATGTTTAGACTACTGGTGTAGTGTAGGATGAATCAACACAGGTTCAGGGAGTAATGTTTAGACTACTGGTGTAGTGGAGGATGAATCAACACAGGTTCAGGGAGTAATGTTTAGACTACTGGTGTAGTGGAGGATGAATCAACACAGGTTCAGGGAGTAATGTTTAGACTACTGGTGTCGTGTAGTGGAGGATGAATCAACACAGGTTCAGGGAGTAATGTTCAGACTACTGGTGTAGTGTAGTGGAGGATGAATCAACACAGGTTCAGAGAGTAATGTTTAGATTACTGGTGTAGTGGAGGATGAATCAACACAGATTCAGGGAGTAATGTTTAGACTACTGGTGTAGTGGAGGATGAATCAACACAGGTTCAGGGAGTAATGTTTAGACTACTGGTGTAGTGGAGGATGAATCAACACAGGTTCAGGGAGTAATGTTTAGACTACTGGTGTAGTGGAGGATGAATCAACACAGGTTCAGGGAGTAATGTTTAGACTACTGGTGTAGTGGAGGATGAATCAACACAGGCTCAGGGAGTAATGTTTAGACTACTGGTGTAGTGGAGGATGAATCAACACAGGTTCAGGGAGTAATGTTTAAACACTGTCTGGCTAATGTTATTAATCTGCTGATTTCTGTCTGTCTGTGTCTCTCCGTCCGTCCGTCCGTCTCCGTCCGTCTCACTCTGTCTCTCGCTCCCTCCGTATCCCTGTCCCTCACTCTCTCACTCCCAGTCCCTCACTCCCTGTCCCGCTCTTTCCCTCACTCCCTGTCCCTCACTCCTTGTCCCGCTCTTTCCCTCACTCCCAGTCCCTCACTCCCTGTCCTGCTCTTTCCCTCACTCCCAGTCCCTCACTCCCTGTCCTGCTCTTTCCCTCACTCCCAGTCCCTCACTCCCTCTTTCCCCCTCTTTCGCTCTTTCCCCCTCCCTCCCTCCCCCTCTTTCCCCCTCTGTCCTTCTCTCCTGACCATCAGTTAGTTTTGTGATGGTCCCTTTAACTTAGTGGCTCTAGCCCAATCCCTCCCTCCCTCCCTCCTCTTCCTGATGACGTCCATTACCTAACCTCAGAAAACCTGCTCACAACATTCTCCCCATTCTGAAAATATTTTTCCACTGCGCCGTCCAAACCATGAGGGCCTTTCTGTAGACACACACACACACACAAACCCACAGACACATGTGGTCAAGATAGTAAGTGAGGGGGAGGGAGACAGCAGGAGGGAATAGAAAGGAAAGCAGGGAGAGAAATGAAGATGGAGAGAAAGGAAGCTGGAGAGAAAGGAAGCTGGAGAGAAAGGAAGCTGGAGGGAAAGAGGGAGATGGAGAGAAATGAAGATGGAGGGAAAGGAAGCTGGGGTGAAAGGAAGCTGGCGAAAAGGAAGCTGGAGAGAAAGAGGGAGATGGAGAGAAAGGAAGCTGGAGAGAAAGGAAGCTGGAGGGAAAGAGGGAGATGGAGAGAAAGGAAGCTGGAGAGAAAGGAAGCTGGGGTGAAAGGAAGCTGGAGAAAAGGAAGCTGGAGAGAAAGAGGGAGATGGAGAGAAAGGAAGCTGGAGAGAAAGGAAGCTGGAGGGAAAGAGGGAGATGGAGAGAAAGGAAGCTGGAGAAAAGGAAGCTGGAGAAAAGGAAGCTGGAGAAAAGGAAGCTGGAGAAAAGGAAGCTGGAGAGAAAGGAAGCTGGAGAAGAGGGAGATGGAGAGAAAGGAAGCTGGAGAGAAAGGAAGCTGGAGGGAAAGGGGAAGCTGGAGAGAAAGGAAGCTGGAGGGAAAGAGGGAGATGGAGAGAAAGGAAGCTGGAGAGAAAGGAGGCTGGAGGGAAAGAGGGAGATGGAGAGAAAGGGGGAGATGCAGCTGGGAGGAGAAAGACAGATGAAGAGGGGGAGGAGAAGCTCAAATAGTTAAAAGTTTGTAAAACAAATTATCTTCAGAACCAATTTCCTCAGTAAAGCCAGGAAACCAAGATGTTTAATACACTCCTGCTTGTGGGCGGTGAAAATGGCAGGTAAACAGGTACATTCTTGTGTTGCAGTTTTACATTTAAGAGAAGTCCTGATTCTCAGATCCAAAAGCACAAAGGAAATAGTATTTCTGTGAACAAAACAACCATGTCTGTCTGATCAAACAGACTACAGACCACTACGTACTGAAACATGAAGCTCCTCTGTCTGATCAAACAGACTACAGACCACTACGTACTGAAACATGAAGCTACTCTGTCTGATCAAACAGACTACAGACCACTACGTACTGAAACATGTAGCTACTCTGTCTGATCAAACAGACTACAGACCACTACGTACTGAAACATGAAGCTACTCTGTCTGATCAAACAGACTACAGACCACTACGTACTGAAACATGAAGCTACTCTGTCTGATCAAACAGACTACAGACCACTACGTACTGAAACATGTAGCTACTCTGTCTGATCAAACAGACTACAGACCACTACGTACTGAAACATGAAGCTCCTCTGTCTGATCAAACAGACTACAGACCACTACGTACTGAAACATGAAGCTACACTGTCTGATCAAACAGACTACAGACCACTACGTACTGAAACATGAAGCTCCTCTGTCTGATCAAACAGACTACAGACCACTACGTACTGAAACATGAAGCTACTCTGTCTGATCAAACAGACTACAGACCACTACGTACTGAAACATGTAGCTACTCTGTCTGATCAAACAGACTACAGACCACTACGTACTGAAACATGAAGCTCCTCTGTCTGATCAAACAGACTACAGACCACTACGTACTGAAACATGAAGCTACACTGTCTGATCAAACAGACTACAGACCACTACGTACTGAAACATGAAGCTACTCTGTCTGATCAAACAGACTACAGACCACTACGTACTGAAACATGAAGCTCCTCTGTCTGATCAAACAGACTACAGACCACTACGTACTGAAACATGAAGCTACTCTGTCTGATCAAACAGACTACAGACCACTACGTACTGAAACATGAAGCTCCTCTGTCTGATCAAACAGACTACAGACCACTACGTACTGAAACATGAAGATACTCTGTCTGTACCACACACATTCACAATGGAAAACAAGAAACCTCCAGCTGACAGAGAGATAGGAGAGAGGGACCTACAGAGAGAAAGCGTGAGAGATGGACCTACAGAGAGAAAGCGTGAGAGATGGACCTACAGAGAGAAAGCGTGAGAGAGAGACCTACAGAGAGAAAGCGTGAGAGAGAGACCTACAGAGAGAAAGCGTGAGAGATGGACCTACAGAGAGAAAGCGTGAGAGAGAGACCTACAGAGAGAAAGCGTGAGAGAGTGAGGGTGTGTGTGTTACTCGTGTCTGATTCACGTTGCCCTGCTTCCTTCCAGCAGCCACATCTGGCTCAGTTTATCACCTAGACCTGCCGGCTGGACAGGAGGCCTCCACTACACGTCAGGAGACGAGAGGAGCTGGAGGCTGGACAGCAGGCCTCCACTACACGTCAGGAGTCGAGAGGAGCTGGAGGCTGGACAGGAGGCCTCCACTACACGTCAGGAGACGAGAGGAGCTGGAGGCTGGA